>NC_063199.1:22551039-22553539 GCF_017589495.1 Alosa alosa
AGAGTTGAGCTGTTTTTCTATACTTGAAATGTACCCCGAGTTATAGAATGACCCGTACACACAGATGTATCCCCATAAACCAGTCTCAGGCCTTTTTCTCATTCAAAGATACATCCAATCCCCAGCTCAGCCATGCTTGCCCCTCTCCCTGCCTCCTTTTCATCTAAGATATGCACAGTTCAGACTTAGCTAATGTTAAGACTGTTCATGAATATTCACACAAAATGTCTCCTGTGCCCTCAGCCATCCCCATTCATCTCTATGCTTCCTTTCTCATCTAACATCTCCAATGACCAAAAGAGAGTCGCAGTGCCATGACTGTAAAGTCTGGTCATGTAATATAGGCAGAAACATTTCATGCACATCCAGTAAGCGTCTCTTTGCGTCCCTCCTGGGCTGGGCTGGGCTGGGCTGGGGGCTGCTAATCACTGGTCTCATGTTGCCGCCACTTCAGGCTTATTATAGCGGCACATCCAAAATCAATACAGGCTACTGATCCAGTCGAGCAGGATCACAGGGCTCCCCGTCAGACCCCTCAGTGCCTGATGGGAAATTACCCATAATCCCGCTCCCCCCTGCCACAGCGACCCGTTCCCTCCGGTAACCTTGAGCATTCGGATGATCTGTCCTTGTCTCTATGGCGACGGGACCTGAGCAGAGGTGGTGAATTATTGACTGCTTTTGCCTGGTCAGCGTGTGAATTATTAACACATCTCAGCCATGCGACCGCACACGCATACGTGCAACACACACACACACACACACACACACACACACACACACACACACACACACACACACACACACACTTCCATTGTGTGTGTACATTAATTAATATCAGCCATGCAGACCGGGTGCAATTTGTTTTAACGGAAGGGCTGGACTAGTACACACACATACAAATACACACACACATAATATATTACACACACATAATATAACACACACACATGATATAAACACATGGGCTGATGCATGGTCTACGATGGAGTCCTGTGGAGAGCGGAGAGATTCAGTCCAAATGAACACTCACTCCCCTTTGTTGCTTTGCTCTTCTGTCTCTCTCTTTCCCTCCATCTCTCTCTCTTTCCCCCCATCTCTCTCTCTCCCTTCATTTCTCTCTTTCTCCCCCTCTCTCTCACACAGGAAGCTGACTCTAGTCAAAGAGATGTTGGCAGGCTGTGGGGCAGGTACATGTCAGGTCAGTATCCATCTGTTTCCTGTGCCCCTAAACCACACACACACACGCACACACTCCCTTTCTCTCTCTCGCACACATACACACAAACAGGCAGTCACATGCATGCACACTAACGAATACACACACAGACACACACACACACACACGCTCTCTACCGCAAACACTTATACTCACACTCACAAACAGGCAGTCACATGCATGCACACTAATATACCAAATACACACTCTCACTCTCACACAAACACACACACACACACACACACAAACACATACATACACACACATACACACACTCACAAACACTAGCTTGTCATGCTTCATTTAGCCAAAGTGTACATGCGTTTCAGCTAGTTTAATGAAGCCCATAATGTGCAGATAGCCAAGTGTCTGTCCCCATGCCCCAGCTGTGATGGGTTGATCTGGGTGAAATAACACACACACACACACACACACACACACACACACAAACAGATGGGCAGTATTTATGTTACATGTTTTTAAAATATGTATTTCATATACAAAATAGTATTTTGTAATTTGTATTCTATTGGGTTGAAGAAAAAGGCTGCGTATTTTGATGCAATGCTATGATGACATCATAGAAGTGCAAAACAATAAATGTAGCCTCTGACTGGTGCTGATTTAGTAATTTGCCAAGGCTTGCTAGATGAGTAACGTGTAGGTTGCTCACACAAACACAAAGGGCGTAGGTTTGGTCTCAGCTTTGGTAGTGACATAAAATGGTTGTCCTGGAAACGCACACTTTATGAGGACACGTTTGAATGAAAACGACTTCACATTAAAAATAATATGAATGAGTCCGCTAAAATATTGGACAATTTTGTCATCCCAAAATCAGGGGCAGCCGTGGCCTACTGGCTAGGACTTCGGACTTGTAACCGGAGGGTTGCTGGTTCGAACCCTGACCAGTAGGAACGGCTAAAGTGCCCTTGAACAAGGCACCTAACCCCTCACTGCTACCTGAGTGGCGCTGTAGCAGGCAGCTTACTGCGTCGGGATTAGTGTGTGCTTCACCTCACTGTGTGTTCACTGTGTGATTTCACTAATTCATGGATTGGGATAAATGCAGAGACCAAATTTCCCTCACAGGATCAAAAGAGTATATATACTTATATATATAAATATTGGTATGGAGTGGACATGACCCTATGGTCCATATGCAAACCCACGCCCTTGACACACACAATACACTCCCTCTTTCACACCAACCCACTCACTCAACCACATGGTTACTTGCTCACTCACACTTATAAGTTTACCAACTTTGTAACAACTGAC
>NC_063199.1:22558539-22576039 GCF_017589495.1 Alosa alosa
ATGTGGAGCTGCAGGACTAAAGGAAACTAAAGCAGACTCAGTGATCTTAAGCTGTGTGTGTTTCAGTCCAGTGTGTGTTGAGGAACAGATATCAGGTTGTGTGACTTCGCTCTTTTCACATCAGCACATAAATCACACTGATTAAATCCTGCTGACCACGGCTCCTCTGACGTCTCGGTGCACCAGGGGCTCCTCTGGGAACAGGGGACAGACAGAGAGAGGCACACACGCACATGCACACACACACACACACACACACACAGGGCTCCTCGGGTAACAGGGGACAGACAGAGAGAGGCTGTGTGAGGTTCAAGGAGCAGGTGGGCAAGGCTGTGCAGTTCGGCAGAAACCTAGCGCCCTCTAGTGGACAAAATGGATACTGTGTCTTGCATTTTGGGCCAGTAGAGATTTCCTCATTGTTCCTCCTATTAGATTAGATTAGATTAGATTTGATTGTCTCCTTACGCAAACGAGAGCACAGGACAGTGAGACAATGCCTCAAGTCCATTAGGTTACTAATTCAGTATGTCTAGTATACTAGTAATCAAGTCCTCGGCGGCCATCTTGGTAACACGCTTTGGCCAGTTATCGAGCAGGAGGCATACAGGAAGGGGCAGGATATATGTGTAATGTGTAGACAACTGCTGTATTGCCATTACGAACTATTACGAATCCCCATACATTTCTATGTAGGATTCTTTGAGTGCTGTGTCTGTCTCCTCATTAGATTGTCTCTGAGTAAACTCATGTAGTGTTCTTGTGTAGTGTTCTCATGTAGTGTTCTTCTGCAGTGTTCTCATGTATTGTTCTCATGTAGTTTTCTCATGTAGTGTTCTCATGTAGTGTTGTCATGTAGTGTTCTTACATAGTGTTCTTACATAGTGTTCTCATGTAGTGTTCTCATGTACAGATCTATTGTAGTGTTCTCATGTAGTGCTCTCATGTAGTGCTCTCGTGTTCTCATGTGTACAGTAGTGTAGCATCCTACCTCCCAGCGGCGAGCAGTGGGCTTAAAATGGAGGCCACTCCACTCAGACACACAACCCCACAGGACAGGAGGGCCTCCTACAGTCACCACTGGTCTGAGTACAGCTCCTGATGATGTCTCTGCCACACACACACTAGTACACAAACACACGTGATATAATGAAATGCACTATGATGCAGGGCTTGCAGGTCTCAGTCAGGTGCTGTGCTGGAATTTAGGCGTCGGTTGGACTGTTTAAGATGTTTCAATGGATGGATGGTATATAGCAGCTTTGTAAATGTCAGGCCCAGAGCATGTTGCTGCTTTAAGGCTCGTGTTAGATTGGTGCTGTTTCACAGACGTGCGGGGGGGGGGGGGCCTGCCCATCACAGGTGTGAGAATGAGGTGTGAGGGGGGGAAGAGTGAGATATGGGTGTGGAGTAGGGCCGCCGGTCCTGATGCGGTGTTGCCGTGACAACCGTAGGTGGTGATGGAGATGGTGGTGTGTGTGTTTGTTGCAGCCGCCCAAAGGAAGCTGATGCCGGAGACTGTGGCCCCAGGGGGCCCTGTGGAGGTGAAGAGCCCCACCGCCATGCAGATCACACGAGAACTACTGCGCTCCAAAGGCATAGCCGGCCTCTACAAGGGCCTCGGAGCCACACTGCTCAGGTACACACACACACACACACACACACACACAGACACCACACACACACACACACACACACACGTATATACACATACACACACACACACACATACAAACACACGCATGCACGCACATACACACATACACACACACACACACCTACATACACACACACACACACACACACACACACACGCATTAATGAAAAACATAAAACACATAAACATAAACACATGAATTGTGAATCCCCCTAAACACACACAAACACATGAATAGGTGCTAAATGTAGACACTCACATCTACACATATACTGTATATACACACATATACACACAAATCTACACACATATATACACACACATCTACACACATATATACACACAAATCTACACACACACATATACTGTATACAAATCTACACTCATCTACACACACATCTACATACATCTCTCTAAGTATTTAAAGTAATTTCCTCTCCTTCTGCCCCCCCTCTCCCTCTCTCCCCCTCTCCTTCTCTCTCTTTTTCTCCCCTCTCTCCTCTCCTTTTCTCTCTCTCTCTATATATATATCTCTCTTCTCCTCTCCCTCCCTCCCTCTCTCTTTATCTCTCTCTCTCCCTCTCTCTCTCTCTCTCCCTCCCTCTCTCTTTCTCAGGGATGTGCCGTTCTCTATGGTCTACTTCCCCTTGTTTGCGAACCTGAATGACCTGGGCAAGCGAGGAGTAGAGGGCCCCGCCCCCTTCTACGTCTCCTTCGTGTCAGGCTGCATCGCCGGCAGCACTGCGGCTGTGGCCGTCAACCCTGTCGATGGTGAGAGCGCCACCTAGCGGTCACATCAGCACACCTCATAGGGAGATAGCAAAGCTAGTAAAGATAGCAACAGGCTAATAGCAGCGGCATTACTGTGCAGTTATTCTGAAAGGGTGTGCAACACGATGCTTTCAAACATTGTACAACATTAGTATTGTGTTGGCTTGGCATCTGTCGAAGAGTGTTATTGCTAAACTGTATGTAAGTGTTATTCCAAAGTGATCATGTTAAGAACGTTATCACTCTAGTTACTCTCTGCTGAATATTATTCACGTATCAAGCCAATTATCCAACCACCATTAATCAATAAAAGCTTCTGTTTTTTTTGTTGATGGACTTATTTAAATGGTAGGAGTGAAAAAGTTAATTGTATGGCATGTGTGTGTGTGTGTGTATGTGTGTGTTTCTGTGTGTGTGTGTGTGTGTGTGTGTTTCTGTGTGTGTGTGTGTGTGTGTGTGTGTGTATGTGTGTTACAGTGGTAAAGACCAGGTTACAGTCTCTGAGTCGGGGTAGTCAGGAGGACACCTACTCCGGAGTGAGCGACTGTGTCAGGTGCGTATGAGCCACATATCACTTCCTGTTTGCAGTGAGTGTGTGAGTGAGTGGGCAAGTGTGTGTTCTATTCCACACACACACACACACACTCTCCTGGCTTGCCCTCGGTGGGCGTCTTCAGGGAGGTTTCCGGGCCCCGGCAGAGCCCTCGCTCTGACTCTGGGCTGTGAGTCAGCACCTCTGCTCCAGAAGATCTGTGTGTGTGTGTGTGTGTGTGCACTCTGGAAGAAAGGGGATATGCGTCTGGGGATTGGGCTGCATATCTCGCCACTCCCAGATAGGATGCAACAAAGGAATGCTGCTAAAAGGAATGCTGCTAAAATGCTGACGATGTGTGTGTGTGTGGTATATGTACTGTATATGCAATGTGTGTGTGTGTGCGTGTGCGTGATTGTGTCTGTATGACATATGTACGTATATGCAATGTGTGTGTGTATGGTATATGTATATAAGATGTGTGTGTGCATGGTATATGTATATGAGATGTGTGGGTGTGCTTGTGTGTAGTGTTGCACGGTGTATCGATACTAAAAAGGTATCACGATGCCTTCACGCAAAAAACGATACGATTTCAGACGTTTTTAGAATCGATACTTTATTAAAATAATAAAGTTCTGTGTCTGTGTGAACTGCTGCTCTCACTGCTCCTTGCACGCATCTAGGCAAGTGGGCAAGTGGGCGTGTCAAGCAGGCAGCTCTGAGTGAGTGAGTGCGCAGCCAACGTCAACATAGTTCTTTGCCGACAGTTCTTCTAGGCCTTGTGGATAAAACAAAAGGTGCAGTGAAATCTGCAACTATTTCGGATACATCGCGAATAGTGAAGGCAAGCCATCAGGTACACAGAGGCCCGTTTGTAAAATATGTTTCAAAGTCATTTACAAGCAGTAGGCTATGCATGGAACTTGGAACACCTCGCAGACATATCCCAACATTTTTAAAGAGTTCAAAGAACGACAGGTTAACGAATATGCTATAGAAAACACGACTACATGGTGCCACGACTACAGTGCCAAGTTCTTCTCTTATGTTTTAGTCTAGCCTAAATGAAGCGAGTATGGTTCTCTGGGATAAAGCGAACCTTCCTTCATCAATGAATTTTGACGAGACATAACGAGCTGTAATCATTTTGACGAGACATAACGAGCTGTAATCATAGGGTGCTAACGTGATGAAAGCGCAATGTTCACGCCAGAATAACATTACCATAACTTGTAAACGATCTATTTCATGTTCGGTCAGTACTACTGGTAATATTTGTCATGGCATGTAGACCGCTAATGAAAGCCCACAGCATACCACCAAAGCGTGTTGAGTCCTAATAATAATAGCGGCTTATTGTTACAGTACGTGGTAGCAAATCATGTTATCAAAGAAATAGACGTAATGTAGGAATGCACACAGATATATTGCAACAGGTAATGGTGTAGGCCTATCTGACGAAGACCTGAGTGGTTGGAACGTCGTACTTGTACACTGGGCGCAAAGAAGACTATCCTCACAATTTTCCCTTTGCAACTGTCAAAGAAATCCCATGAACACGGGAAGGCCTAGGGTAGCCTATACTGTACATCAGATGGCCTAAAGATTAGTCCTCTCTGCATAGCATTTAGTGATTTGCATGCAGTAATTTTAACACTGACCTTGATCTAGCCTAGTTTGGCTGTTTAAAGCTACTTTATTGCCAACACAATGTAAATGAACTATAACAAACAATAAAGGACTTAATCACACAAAGTAGGCCTACTATTTTACTGACTATGAAAAAAAAAAATAATTATGTAGGAAGTTAAGAAGTTTAGAACCCAGAATTGACCTGCACACTACAAAAGTGCATCAAATTCAACACAAATGACTCCATACACTTGGAGGAGGTATGAGTCCTTTCTTCTCCAGATATCTTAGGATTTCGCCGTAGTATCGTTTTAGTGCCATGATATTTATGGCAGGTATCGTATCGAAGTCATAATTTTGGTATCGTGACAACACTACTTGTGTGTGTGTATGGTATATGTATATAAGATGTGTGTGTGCTTGTGTGTGTGTATGGTATATGTATATGAGATGTGGGTGTGACTGATGCCTGGTGTCTGTGCCCACAGTAAGATCCTGCGTAACGAGGGTCCTGGCGCCTTCCTGAAGGGGGCGTACTGCCGCGCCCTGGTCATCGCACCGCTCTTCGGAATCGCACAGGTTGTCTACTTCCTGGGTGTTGGAGAAGCCATCCTCAGCTATCTGCCAAAGCGGGAAAAATAGCCAATCAGCTCCCTGCTACCAACCTATACTCCGCCCCCACCCCTCCACCTTCAATCATCACTACCCATCATGCATTGCACCAGACCTCGGCTCCACATCATCTCATGACAGAAGCTTCTGATTGGTGCAGGGTCAAGATGTGAAGAGGACCATCCACTTTTGGAGTTTTTTTTATGTGTTGATTAACTTTTAATTTGATTTTGTTTGTTTGTTTGTTTTTTGTCTTGTTTTGTTTGTTTGTTTATTTGGAGATGGACAGTGTTGTCTTAGCCAAGCTGCCTCTGGAGGCCATGTTGTCTCTGGCTTCCTGTTATAACTCAACTCAATGCCACAAATTGTTCTGATTGGCTGGACTGGTCCAGATCTGCTCCTTTATTGGCTGGAGAACCTTTATCCTGATTTGGCTGTAGACAAAGAAAGCTCCCTCTCTCTCTCTTTCCCTCTCTCTCTTTCTCTCTCTCTCTTCATCTCTCCCTCTCTCTCTCTCTCTCTCGCTCTCTCTACACGCATAATAAGTCAGCTGGATGAGAGTGAGTCTGCTAAAATGTCAGGCAAAGCAAAACAGCATCTCTTCCACTGAAAGCACCAGTCAGAGCCTCTCAAACAACACACACACACACACACACACACACACACACACACACACACCTGAGGGTGTTTGAAGCCTTCAGTGTGTCTGTCTGAATTTGACAGCTCATCACTCATGAGCAGAGCTGTGCTGGGTAGGGTTTGTAAAGGCCTTTACTGGTGTCTCCATCTCACCAGTCTATTTTGATCCTCTGGGGCTTCCGTACCAGTCTCCAGAATTTCACCCAGGCCTAGCCCTTCAGTGATTGGCTCTCTTAAATTTCACTCGTCACCCCTGTAGTCACTTCGACATGAACTGGCCTGTGGCTGCACTGAAGCCGTCGATACATTCCAAACTGGCGTTCTGTCCAAATGAGATTTTAATCGGGAAACAAATTGTCATGAATTTATGCATGTTTTTGGATGTTGTTGTTTTGTTAATGCCTGAGAAAGAGACCCCATATCAGCTTGCCCGCACTGGCACAGACACACATAGCCAGATCCTTTCCATTGTTGAGGCACAAAGTTTGTGTGTGTGTGTCTGTGTGTGGACATGTGTGCCTTTATGTTTGTGTGTGTCTGTGTGTGTGTGTGTGTGTCTGTGACTAATGAGGGCCATCTGGAGTTGAATACTGCTCTGGCTTCTGTGTGTGTGTGTGTGTGTGTGTGCTCTGTGGAACCAGGCTGCCACATCACACACACTCTCCCTCTCAGATGTGGGGCCTGAGTTACAGACGCCCAGACGAGTGTGTGTGTGTGTTTGTGTGAGATGCTCTGAAGTCGGAGCGGCAGAAAGCACTAACAATGTAAACTTAGCATGAAGGAAATCATGACCAGATGATGCTACCGTGACCATAGCAACAGAATGAATGAATGAACCACAAAAATGAATTGATTGGTGATCAGATAGTGCTGTCACTATGTTGATGCCTTTGGTGTTTGTTGGTTTGTGTTGTTTTGTTGTTTGGTTTGATTTGTTTTGACTTTGCTCCGAGCAAAAAGCTGCCGTGCTGCAACACGTCCAGTAGGTGTGTCTGGCGCAGGGCATTATGGGAGGCCTGCCATTGGTCGCCTTGCTCAGAGCTCAAGGTGACCTTGAAGGTGACTCTCGCATCATATCCTGTCACGTCTCCCCTGCCTGGCAACCACTGGGGCCCCGGGCATCAGCACGACCCACAATGCACCTGTGCTGAGCCTCTTTCTGGCACCAAACCCTCGGATGGGGAGAACCTGTTCAGTCATGTTCCTTACATGCTCTAAATATATATTAACATACATATATATCTATATATCTATATATTTGTATCTATTGTTTTGAATGTGTCTGTGTTGCGTGTGGTTCTCTATGATTCAGTATATTGTATATGCAGATGATATGAAATTCTATGTTGCTTCTGTTGATTTTGATGGATCTTATTTTTGATGTTTTATGTTTTTAAAAGCTTTTTTGCACACCTACCTCTCCCCCCTCTCCCCTTGTTGGAAGCTTCAGTTGACCTTTTGGGAGCAGAAACACAGAGGACAGAAAGAGACGGAGGGAGAGCGTGTGTGTGAGGGATTATTGGTGTTCTGTTGAACCCGTGTACACAAACAACCTCACTAGCCCAAGAGGCTAACGTTTCAGCTCCTATTCCAAGTGCTTTAGCCTACACACCAGACTCATATATTGTGTCTGCTCGATGAAGCTATCTGATGCAAATCTGTTAGATATTAGCTTAGCTTAGCGCACACTGCTAACAAGCTCAGCACAAGTTGAGAGGGCAATAGTATACGGTATGTGGTCCAGGTTTGATGCCTGAGGGTGTGTAGATCAGTGTTAACGGTTAATCACCATTTGGTTCTGCTCGCTACTAAAGAGCTAGCCTAGCTAACTAAAAGCCAGCTCCCTCCACAGCTAACTGTGAGCACGCTCACCATCTGCGCTAGTCTGTGGGTGAAGATAGAGTAAGAGAGCACAGCTGAAAAGTTTGACCTTTCAACTTTGACCTCTGACCCCACTGCTTCCTGTGTCCTGTTGCAGCTGCATGGTTGGTGTCCACGACCCCTAACCCCTAACATTCCAGCGGTGAACTCATCTCATGTGCATATTTGTTTGATCGCTTGTTTGTTTGTTTGTTTGTGTATTTTGTGATCATGGCTTATGCTCCATCATTTCTTTTTGCGTACGTGTCATGATTTTTTTTTCATCTTGTTGATTTTTTAGCTCTGTTGTGTTTTATAAAAGATTGCCGGTCTTGGAATGATTTTTGTTCTCTCAGCTGTGAACTTGAAAAGGCTGTGATGTGTACCTGATGTATCGTGTACCGAGTGTGTATGCAGTGGCTGTGTAAATAGGTGTGTGTCTGAACATGTGTGTGTGAGATTGTGCCTAGTGTAGTGTGCTCTGTGAGTTTTTTTGTTTTTTGTTTATGTGATACTCATGGTGTTTGCAGGCTCTCTCCACACTCTTTCTCCTTTTATCCTCTCCTCCTCTCTTTGCTATCCCTGTCTTCCCTCCCTCTTTTGGGGATGGACAAATGGGGGGTGCTCTTAACACCAAAAACAATCTTTACAATCAGAGAAGGAGACATATATTTAATATATGTGTATGTATAGATATTTAATGAAGCACAAAGAATGGCCAGGCACAACTACACTCGCACACAGTGTATAAGCCCAGTGACGTTACACGCCGGTCCATCCACACAAAACAGGAAACGTAGATTAGGGTGTTTTAGGCTCCCAACTCCACAACTTTACGAAGTTTAGGATATCTACTTATTAAAGGACACTTTGGATCAAAGAATGTAACTTTGAGACTTATAAATACTATCACCTTGTGTACTAGATGTGAGCAATCCTTATTGTGTAGTTCAGTAGTTGTTAGGCAAAGACCTGGTAAACAGGCAAGTCTGTGTGACAGATACACTGACTAAGGAGGTGAACCAGCTTAACGTATATGCAATAAGACAACAGACTTTACCTACACACTACTGCACACACACACACACACACACACACACACTTTCACTCCACCTGATTCCTCCAAGAGGAACTGTGCAATCATGCACTTTACTCACAAGAACCACACACACACACATAGGCCCTTAAAAAAGAAAAGCCTTCTAAAAGAGGGAGCGGGTGTGGACTCACATGGATGCACATAGTCACAAATGTTTATGTGTGTGCGTGTGTATGTATGTGTGTGTGTGTGTGTGTGTCCAATGAAACTGAAGTACTACAATTGTCTGTAACTGTTTACCATGCGGCGAGTGGGCATGCGCACAAAGGCGTGTTGCATTCCATGCCACTCAGATTGTTGTTCAATAAAAATGAATTGACTGATCCAGCCTAGAGCGTTGACCTTTTTTTTTTAAATATATTTTTTGGTGCTTTTTATGCCTTTAATTCGATAGGACAGTGGAGAATGAGAGGAAGCAAGTGGGAGAGAGAGTCGGGGTGGGATCCAGAAAGTACCACGGGGCGGGAAACGAACTCGGGTTGCCGGCGTACTGTGCAGGTGCCACAGCCAGTTGTACCATGGCTGGGGCCGAGTGTTGACCTTTTGACCTTCTGTTGACCACTGCAAAGCCAGACTAGATACCTGACCTGTCTGTGGAGCTGCTGGACTAGCAAGAGACAATTGAAGAGATGGTGGTGCCACAAGTTTTGAGCACCTTTTATGTCTGGTTTCTCTCACCAAATGAAATAATTGGAATCCATGCACTTGGAATCCACAATGAGGACAGACAGAAACAAAAAGTACAGATTTCATATGCATGGACTACTATTGTAAATGCCTAATCATGTATTGCTTTGTAGCTTTTATTCTTAATTAAGAAACTATTTTTGATCGCTTTTAATAATGACATTCTTTTATGACTTAATATTTTATCATCTTTCATCTTTAATATAAAGCCATAATATGTTCCAAATTAAAGATACAACAATTCCATTAGACCATGTGTTTTTTATATAGCCTATGTCATGCAATAAGACTTTCCACTCCGGTGCGCCCGCGTGACGTCAACGCTCCCCCACTGTCACGAGGGAGAGTGGTATGCGCTTGCTCAAGGTCGTTCCGAGCGCATGCATTATTCTGGTTCGGCCACCGAGCGTCGTTGCAGTACCGCATGCTGCAGAGTCTGGATTGTCCGTGACGCTGTCTGCTGCCAACGTCATCCCCATGACGCTGGCGCCACCTGCCTCTGTGAAGTTTGTGAGCTCGAGGTGTGGTGCTAATTTCCACCGGAATGTCAATGATGCTCGCCGGGATTTATCGGCGCATCTGACGAAAGGCCGTGGGACAGTCAGCGTTCGTGTCCGCGAACATCTCCTCTGCCGGTGCGTGAGCCCACACTGAGCTCAGCTCACAGCAGGATGGTACGGAGCGCCGCGGTGAAGTGCAAGCTGCGCGACCTTGGTTATCCGCCATCCGCTCTTTATGTTTTATTCTTAGCAATGGGATCGTGGGCAACATAATACCAAACACATTCCAAACGTGTCTGGGGAGAAGCTGGAAACAGACCAGCTTATTTTTGGAGAGCTTTGTTTTGTTTCAGTAATAAACTTAATCTATCTGTTTACTGTAATCGAGAAGCAGTATTTAGGAAACTACTTGTAGAAATGTGAAGCATGAACGCATCCACACTCTCTCTCTCCATCTCTCTCTCTCTCTCTCTCTGTCACTGTCACACACACACACACACACAGACAGTCAGGAAAAAAGAGAGTTCTATTCCACACCCACCCACTCATACTCTCTCTCACACACACACACACACACACACATATGCACATATACTCTCTCTTACACACACACACACACATGCTGACACTAAGACAGACAGAGAGTCTGTCTGTGGTTGTAGTAAGTAGGTTTCATCTTAGAATCAGGTTTCCTATTGAACGTGTGTGTCCATAAAGTCTCTCATTCACTCTCTCCCTCTCGAATTCTCTTACTCCATCTCTCTCTCTCTCTCCATCTCTCCCCCTCTCTTTCTGTCCCTCTCTCTCGCTCACTCACTCTTGGCTGTTTATGCACATAACACCATCCTTAACCTTCAACAAGATACACATGTTGTCTATACCCATAGACTACAAAACACATACACACTGACACACACACACCACTCAGTATACAAGGTACACCTCTGGGCTGTGTGTAGGTTCATGAATATATGTGAATAATTCCCTTTGAATGCCCTCTCTCTCTCTCTCTCTCAAGTTTGATTGGGTGATGTCATTGAGCGTCCTTGAGAGGAAGCTACACGCCGTCATGTAGTGTACTGAGAAGGGGACACAATACACAATGAAGCCACTGCTATCAAATCTCACCTGTGTGTGTGTGTGTGTGTGTGTGTGTGAGAGAGAGAGTGTGTGTGTGAGTGTATGTTGAGGGGGTCTACTTTTAGAGAAATGATCCAGATGTGTGATATAATTTGTGTGTGCATGCATGCGCGCGTGGATAAGTGTGTGTGTGCTCTAACATCCGTTGTGGTATTGTACTGTATCAATTCAAGGTTGCTTTATCAGCATGACTCTAGGTAGTGTTAGCAAAACAGCATAAAAATTAGAACATTGACAGCAATAAGGGAAACACGTATCTTTCGCGTGTCCTACCTACAGTATATTGAGTGAGTATTCTTCCTAGCCTCTCTCCACTCTCTCCTGAAGCAGACCTCTTCCACTCAGTGACCTCCATAGATGACCCCTTTACACCTCAGGAGGGACCCTTATCTTCCTCACACTCTTCACTCACGCTCACCTGGAGGTGGAACAGCTGTGCCTGTCTGCTTCTGGAGCTGTTTTCTCCGAGCTTCTTTGGTGGTGTTGTCTGATTTCACACCCCTGGCACTCAGTAGTCCTCACACATTGGAGCAGATGCTGAGTTGTGGAGCCTCTAAGGGCCCGTCAGCTGGCTGTACGTGTGAAACTGCGTTGTTTGTGAGCGTTTGACCAACCACGCAGTTCAGCCCTGCAGCTGCTCAGACTTGAACCTGCAACTTGCAGCTCCTCCGATTGGGAGGCGAACATGCTAACGAGGGAGCTAAAACCCATGAGGGCTAGCATTTCTTATTAGCGTGGCTCTTAAGGAGCTAAAAACCCATGAGGGCTAGTATCTCTAATTAGCATGGCTCTTAAGGAGCTAAAAAGCCCATGAGGGCTAGCATCTCTTATAGTGATGGGACAACCGACTCTTATACGCAAGTCGGTTCAACCGGACGGTCGTTGGTTGGCCTACCGAGTTAATAGATTCGGTCACCGGTTCGCGCGACGGAGGGGGGGGGGTTATATCGCGCGTTACTTCCCCCGCCATACCTCCAACACATGTAGCCTCAAGCTGCAAATGTCATGCTCTCCATGTCTCTGAAATTAGCTGACATACACACTCATATTGACCTACACTAGACTCAAGTACTTGTTCAGTAGTCAGCTGTGCGCGGTCTCCTCGTGAGCTTACCAATAGCCTATTCACTTTCACTAACATTTAACTTAACTACCAAGATAACATAGCCTATGTCATATAATATTTCCCCCCTTTGTAATTTAGGATATGAATTTCAATGAACAATTCCAAGATGCACGAAACATAAAGGCTTTTGGGATCAGTTGATAACTCAACTTACCAAGAACCTAGACACCCGTTTGATTACTCATGCATTAGCACGGTTACGGTCTCTAACCTGTTGTACAGTCCTCGTGACAGCCTACCTACCAACAAACATCTCATTTAACATAACTACCAAGATAACATGACGTATTTGTATTTTATATCCATCGGTAATGTAGCCTATGAACCTCTATGTTGGCTACACAATCACCTAAGATGCACGAGAAATAAATAGGTTTCTGCGATCGGTTGATAACTCAAACTTGCGATAACACCCGTTTGATTAGACTCATACCCTCGGTTAAACGTTCCACATACTCGACGCACCCGACCGGTAGCGCGACAATGTGACGTCACAGAAGCGCCGTAACCATTTATACTAGCGCGTCGTGGTCACGACACTAGTTGCAATTCTCCTGAACGCTAATGCTAAGTACGTTACACAGCAGAAGAAGCTGCATTAAGAAACACTAGTAGCAGAGAATGTAAACGGGCTCTGCTATTATCTAGCCTCTGTGATGGTACTTCAGACTTTGGTTGCTACTATTCACAACTACCACCATCATTATCATCTAGTTTCCAAGGTGTGCGCACAGGTAGATAGATAGATGAGGGAAATTTTAATAATTTAAACAGTTTAGTTAGCTGGCTAGCTAGCTAGCAGCTGGCTGAGTTTGTGTAATCAAAGATTGTTAAGGCGGAGCAAGATATTTCATCAGGAGCCACTTCCGGGAACCTGGATCGCACGAGGGGGGGGTCAAAATCCCCCTTTATGCAGAGCAGAGGCAGCGACTGCTCCATTGAAGTCTATGGGCATAGCTCAGAATTTCACCACATATGCTAAGGTCTTGGTTCTATAGAGTTAGGAATGTGAATTTGCGGCACGCGTTTCATGATCCTCAAACTCTTCTGAACATTTCAGGTACATTTTTTGCATTTTTTGAACATTCCAGTCTGGAGAAAATCGACCTTATATCAGGTGTGTGCGGTTATTTATGCCGCTGCTGTTGGCGGTTGCAGCGTGACGGCTCATCAATACGTCATCGACACGCCTCTTTATGCAGACAGGATTCGATCCCATTTCGCCCATAGACATGAACTTCTGCACGGCATCTTGCTCCGCCTTAACAATCTTTGGTGTAATTTCCTGAAGTGGAAAGAGATTTTGTTCAGGCCTTAATAGATATCCTTTGTTTGAAAATAAATCGTTTTTCCTCTTAATTCCATGTGTTGCAACTTTTCGCTGGTAACTTTGTTAACTTATCCAGCAAACTATTAAAAATTCAACGACTGTAACAAAACACTGCAACTCTCGCTTGCCCTCGAACTAGTCCATCTTCCTGTTTCCGCTTTGTCGGCGTTAGGCCTGAAAAAAATTAGTGGTGCGCTACCTCACGCCACCTGGCTAAAATCCTGGTAGCCAGCAAGATCTACGTCATTTTGGCGCGTCGGTGCTTTACCGGGTCGGGTGTGTCGGTAGAAGCCCTTACGATTACCGATCCACTTTACACGACACTTCATTTTGTTTGTGTCGCATTCCACTCTAGTCCTATGGGTGGCGTCAAAGCGACTTTTTGGCGCCCGCCAAAAGCATTCGGGAAGGCAGCTGCATTTGAAAATATATGGCGTCAAAAGCTGGGTTAAGCCCATCTTTATGCAAATGAATCCGTTGAAGCGGCGACTCTCCAATGAAAGGACGAGGTTGTTGGTCTTTGTTCTACCACAGCGGTGCCTGTGAAACTTTGGTTCCAGCTTACAAGATGAATAATGTTTTAACGATCTCTTCCACGACCACCTAGTAGTCCATAAAACAAAACGAAACTAGGATTTGGATGAATATATTGACTGTTGGTGTTTCTGGTAAGGATTTGAGATTGCATTGAGTAGTTTAAATAAAACAAGATTTCCAAATGGCTTGCATAGTTTGTTTAGGCTATTAATGTGTTGTATACTGTTAAGTACATGCCTAAAATTGTGGTCCATTTGTGGAAAAACACTTAAGATCACGTTAAACGAACTGAGTATGAGCTGGTAACTGACATTTTAAACAAAACGCCCACCGCGACTGAACGTGGGGAGGCAGCGCGACATCTATGCGACACGACAAAATGAAGTGTCGTGCAAGTGGATCGGTACCGTTACGGTCTCCTTCAGTAGCCTGCCGCGCGGTCACTTCGTGAACCTACTGAAGCCAGCAACATTCACCTCTCTAACATTTAACTTTCTAACTACAAAGATAACATGACGTGTATTTGTAGGCTATGCGATTAACTTCCCCATCGATATATGAATGGCCATGAACACAAGCATCTACGATGCACTAAAAAGAAGGCATGGTTAATAACTTGCCGCGAACCTAGACAACCGTTTTGGTTACATACGGTACCGATCCACTTGCACGACACTTCATTTTGTCGGGTCGCATAGATGTCGCTGCCTGCCCCCCGTTCACGGTCAGTGGGCGTTTTGTTTAAAATGTCAGTTACCAGCTCATACTCAGTTCGTTTTTAACATTATCTTAAGTGTTTTTCCACAAATGGACCACAATTTTAGGCATGTACTTAACAGTATACAACACATTAATAGCCTAAACAAACTGTGCAAGCCATTTGGAAATCTTGTTTTATTTAAACTACTCAATGCAATCTCAAATCCTCACCAGAAACACCAACAGTCAATATATTCATCCAAATCCTAGTTTCATTTGTTTTATGGACTACTAGGTGGTCGTGGAAGAGATCGTTAAAACATTATTTGTCTTGTAAGCGGAAACAAAGTTTCACAGGCACCGTTGTGGTAGAACAAAGGACCTACAACCTCGTCCTTTCATTGGAGAGTCGCCTAGCGTTCAACGGATTTATTTGCATAAAGATGGGCTTCGCCCAGCTTTTTGACGCCAGCGACATATTTTCAAATGCAGCGCTGCCTTCCCGAATGCTTTTATGGTTAAAGTAAAAGCTTTTGACGTCACCCATAGGACTAGAGTGGCATGCGACACGACAAAATGAAGTGTCGTGCAAGTGGATCGGTACCGATAGACTCATAGCCTATACCTCGGTTACGGTCTCGTTTAGTAGGCTAAGTAGCCTGATGCGCGGTCTCTTCGTGACAAACGAAGCCAGCAACATTTAACTTTATAACTAGGCTACCCAGATAACGTGTAGCCTATTTGAAGCTTATGTGATGTAGGCTACTTCCCCATCAATAATGTGTAAATTGCCATGAACACAATCATCTATGATACTAGAATAAGGCTTGGTTAACAACTAACTTGTCGAGAACCTAGACCGTTTGATAACATTAGACCCTCGATTACGGTCTCATTCAGCCTGGCACGGTCTTCGTGAGGCTACTATGAAGCCAGCAACATTCACTTCTCTAGCATTTAACTTTATAACTTTAAGATAATATGACGTGTAGGCTAATATGAGATGTAGGCCTACTTCCCCATCGATAATGTGTGAATTGCCATGAATAAATAATCTAGGCTACGATGCACTAACAAGGCTGGTATGAATCAAACTTGCGAGAACCAAGACAAGATAAAGGGTACAGCGGTTGTTGCACGGTTACATTTGGTCTCATTCTGTCTCCTCGTGACAGCCTGCAGCCTACAGTCATTCACTTCTAAGCATTTATTTAACATGACTACTAAGATAACATTAGGCCTATGTGTATTTGTAGGTATGTGATATAATACTTTCCCATCGATAAAATTTCCATGAACATAAGCATCTAGTTTGCACTAGAAAGGCTTATGTGATCGGTTGATTACAACTTGACGAGAACCTAGCGAACTGTTTGACTTGTGTGGCAGCCACGGTTATGAGGCCCGGAGAACCTAGCGAACTGTTTGACTCGTTTGACAGCCACGGTTATGAGGCCCAGAGCCATACAGGCTCATCATAGTTTGACTGATTATACTACCACTCCAGTAGATAATACGCGATACGATGAAAGAGTACACGAGAACACTCGCGCACAGCCAATCAAGCCAGTGTTGCTCTGTATGTGAAAATGAATGATGTTAGGAACACTGAGTTGGTTTTTGACGTTTGGCACTCGATTCTCCCGGCTCAGTGACACGAACCGGGTTATTTAACCGACACTTCGGTCAGTTCGACAACACTAATCTCTTATTAGCATGGCTCTTAAGGAGCTAAGAACCCATGAGTGTTGGTTGTGTGTATGATGTTGGTTGTGCATATGAAGTGGTTGTATGTTGGTTGTGCATATGAGTTGGTTGTGTATATGAAGTGGTTGTGTATATGAGTTGGTTGTGTCTATGAGTTGGTTGTGTATGAGGTTGTATCCAGACTCGGGCCAGAAATTAAGTCCAAATATCTTGTCCACAACGTAACAAAAAAACATACACCATTATAAGTCAAAAACTTATCGGAAAAAGAAGGCACAAAAGTCCGGCAGAGTTCAGTGCAAAATTCCTTTAATGACTACATAGCGCAAAGCCTGAGTGGATCGCACGATTGCACTCCCAAACAATTGTCGAAAACCAATATCCCTCTTTAGATGCTGACACAACACTTGGCAACTTCAAACCCACAAATGGCGTTATGAAAGGATCCTTGTTCGGTCTTATCTTTTGCTAGTCAGCACTGTTTTCAAGTGCACAAACTTTTCACTGTAACACAAGTTCAGAGGTTTACACAAAGTTCAGGGGTTTATACAGTGATCACAGGTCACACGTCGTTCATGGATTATATATCGTTCATTTGTTTGTATTTGTTTGCTCTCTTACTAGCTGTTTTGAGTAGAGCCCGCCTCTGATGACGTGTTATCTCCAATGCTGCTCTAAGGGCCGGAACACACCAAGCCGACGGCGACCGTCGATAATCGGGTTGGTGTGTTCTCTCCTCTCCTCCCTCCTTTTGTCTCCTCTGTCTGCCATTCCTCCATTTGTTGCTCTTTGATGAGCCTCCACCCACAACTATTATTAGGCTCGCTTTCTAGCCTCAGAGAGAGAAAGAGAGGGAGAGAGAGAGAGAGGGGATGAGTGAGGAAGAGAGAGAGAGGGAACACTAGTGAATATCTATGGACAAGCAGAAGACCATCCAGCTACAGCAGAGGACAGGAAAGAGAGAGAGAGAGA
>NC_063199.1:22581039-22591039 GCF_017589495.1 Alosa alosa
TAGCCTAGTTTGGGTAAGCTATGGGACTTCATATCCCAACAGGCAATGCGTTTGAAGGCATTGTTTCAGTGATCGTGTAGATAGAATCTTGTGTGCCTAGAATAGAAAATCATGTGGAATGTGAATCTTAACCAAATCCCACAGCTACAAGGGGATCCTGTGTAACGCTTCATCTCTATGAAGCTTACAGCGTGAAAACACACGACAGAAGACCCGTGCATTGCACATCAACGTCAGGCAGGTGTGAACCTCTGGTCTGGAAACAGCTGGAGGTTTAGCGTCAAACAGCCGTGGAACCGGACTACCGAGCCAATACCGCGCGGGGACACGGCAGACGGGCAGGGAAGTGGCTTTTGCGGGGAGATTAAGTGATATCCTCCCACCGAATGGCTCTGTTATGTATGGAGAGAGAGAGAGAGAGACCTAATAATGGGCTTTTATCAGGGTGCATCCAGATAGATGTCGTTAGTCCTGCATTAAAGCATTAAAGCACTGAAGGTTACAGCGCATAAAACCCAAAGCCCAAATGACGCCTGCGTGCGTGTGAGATACTCTTCTTGACGTTTAACGTTTCCTTGTGCTCTCAGCTGCAAGCTCTGTCTGTGAAAACACTCATTTTCTTTTGTCAACCAGAGACATGGAGGTGATTCAGTTCTCACCCCCAGTCAAGTGACATAATTAGTCAATGATATGAGCCGCGCGCGCGCGCGTGTGTGTGTAAAATGGAGTGAAACGCTTGAGTAGCTCGCTATGTGTTAGCGGATACGACCCGCTAGAAGTCGCCACTTAAACACAAAACGTGTTAAATCCCTCAGGACAGGTGCGTCTGTGTGTACTCCTGTGCACGATGGAACACGATCAAAATGTAAAGAGTTTGATGAGATTGTGTACACGTGTGAGTGTGTGGATACGCGCATCTAAGCACCTGAGGCGTGAGACGTGCATATGTCCGTGAAATGGCAAACACGGCTCGCTCAGCTCTCCTCTCCCACCTCCGCCCATCCCGGCACTGAAAGGGTGTATTAGGTAATTGCTACGCGCGCGCGAGGATTGGATGGCAGTGGTTGAGACACACCTGCACGCACCGCCCTCCCATCCCCGGTGGCCACCGTCTTCACACCTGCGGTCCGTCTAAGGACACCGACCTCCCAGACCCCGGCGGAGAAGAGATAGCCGACATCCGTCGTACGCATCACAGCCCCACGAGCCTGTCCTGTTCCTGGAGACTGCTGCGCGGGAGCCCGTCTCTGACAGACTCTTGGTTATTGATGGACTTTGGTTGTCCAGGGAGAAACAGAAGATGCGATAAGATACGCCCCCATCGATAAATCGGTTCATGTAGAGTTTGTCCGCGCAGCCACTTATCGCAGTCACTGAGCTGACTCTCGGAGTCATAGCTATTCTCCCGTGGGCTATGACCATCTGAGCCGCCGCAACAAGCATGAGGACGGTGGACGCCTGACACTTTTCCGTTTAGCTTCCTTGCTCCATGCACTCTTTACCCCCGCGATCCCTCGGGGCGGCCGTGCGTGTGCGTGTGCGTGCGAGAGAGTGAAGGGGGAAGAGAGAGAGAGAGACTGAGAGCCGCGTTTACGTTCGGTTACCTGCCCGACCGTAATTCTGGGAGGACCGGGGAAGCACGCGCGCTCTCCCTCGGCTGAGCAACAAGACAATAAACGCTTTTAAACACATGGACCTGAGGAGTTGGTCGGAGGAGTAAAAGACACCAACACACACCCACACACACATACATACATACACACACACCTTACCACTCACACTGACACATCCTCATACACACTGAAACATTAACACTCACACACAGAGACCCAAGCTGAAGTGACAGTGAAATTAAACAGCCATGTATTTGAACCGTGAGGAAGAGAGCGCTAAAGGTAAGACGCTGTTTCATTTGAACTGTCTACTTTCCACTTAGGCTACTGCTGTGATATTGTGGCATAGCAGCAGACTGACACGACTGTCTACCTGTGTGTGTGTGTGTATGTGTGTGTGTGTGTGTATGCGAATGGATCTGACTGTTTGAGCTGTTTGGGTTTTTAGGGGATCTTTGGCTTTGATGCTCGTGGCATAGAGTAGCATCTCTCCACGGGGTCACTGACACGGGCACTCCTTTCTGCGTGTGTCGCTCGCTACTGCCGGTTGTTGTAGGTCGTTCCACACCCAGCATGCTCGTTCCAGGATATGGTTTGTTATGGTCGCTGTGTTCGTCCTCCTTCTCCTTGCTAAACTGTCACAGATACTTCCTGTTTCGCGTGCTACCGACGGGACATTGATTACACCCGTCCTACATTCTCTGTACATGTGCAAAAGCGGGAATTGGTGACATAGTGCTGGATATAGGTATAGGATGAGGTATAAAGAGAGAGCGGAGAGACTACTTGTTGTTCGGTCGTTTCCTTGCGCTTTCGTGTGCGATAGGCGCGAGGACATGGAGACACTTGTGAGGACAACAAAGATACAAGGTCATAGCATCTTTCACAGCTATAGAGGGGCTTTTCCCCCGCGCGCTCAGTCCCCGTGAAGGCGCGCCTAATGTGTGTGTTCTGCTGTGGTGTGTGCACGGGTATAATCAGCGGAATTACAGATGTTTTGACAGGAGACTTAATGAGAGGAGAGGTGGAGCAGTGGTGTTCCTCACACTAACCTTTCCTCCCCACGTGTGCGAGAGGCGTGATGTACTGATTCGAGGGGTGTCCGGTGTAATCCCCCCCCCCCCAACGACCTCCTCGCGCCCACCCCCCTTGGTCAATGTCGAGTGACATTCAGACGCGAGAGGGCAAAGAGGTAATTGCAATTACGGGGAGAACCTGCGGGCTGTGCGTCCGACACCTGCTACAGAGACGGAGAGTAGTGTTGTTTTGTGCATTGGGTCATATTGAGCATAGCAGAGTGTATGCTACCAGGGGAGCATAATGACTTGGTTTCAGCACAGGGTACTAGTAGGAGGACGCGATTAGAGGATGAGATGAGAGACGATGGGCTATCCAGACGGACAACCAGAATCCCTTTGTTGAATAGGGGATCGTTGTGGACTCGGACACAGAAATATTCGGACCGAATCAACAGGGTGACACCGTAGACTTGCTAGAAACGAGATAGCCCACTCCCGCGAGCACGCGGGACAAACCAGTATCGTTAGCCGCTCCTGTTGTCTCGTGCAAAACGGCCGAAAGAGCGAAACCGAGTAATGGGTGCAGAACCTAAGGATGAAAGGGGGTCGCATGCATTTGCCAGCCAATATAGTCTGCAACGGTTATGTGCACAGTAAGCTAAAGCACGTGAAATGACGCGTGAAGATGTTGATTTGCATGTTGTTATTTAAGAATTATAAAGTGATTAATTGTGTTGCCATCAATCGCTGCCGGTGGCTGTCACGAGCTCCGGGCGGCCATGCAGGAAGCAAAGCTTTCGGAATTCGCCGTGCGTCTCAAGGTGGAGCACGAGGGGACGGAGAGGTGTGGGGCATATCGATCGTGGGCGGGATCAGGGGGATTCATGAGAGTGGTCATGTGGACTCCGACCGCAAAATTGACATGCCACCCTCAACCGAATTCAGTTATCACCAGCCCCTGCCCAAGAAATAACGGGGCGTTAACGCCACTTAGTTTGTTGCAGATTAGGCCTACTTCACAAGAATGAAATTAAATTAAAATAACAACCATGTTCTGAGAAATCAGTGTCGCCTCTCATTGTCCGAATCTAAATACATGTATTTGAGAGGAGCCTAGCTAAGAAGCATGACGCCATGGACACGAGCGCACTGCGCGAGCTCCCCGGCTGCTGCGCTCGCGGATATTTAAAGGCATGCCTCATTGATCAAATGTTTTAATGAGTGTGTTTTTATGACAGCGGGATTCTTCCCCTGCCAGTGGTGTTTTTCCCCCCAAAATGTGTCCCATATCATATTTTGAATCTCTTTTCATGGCTATGACAGCACGCACACACACACACACACACACACACACACTTTTCTGTCTTACAATAATGTGTGTGTGAGTGTGTGAAGAATCATTTTGCAACTGCAATTGTTTATGTGTTTGTGTATGTGTATGTGTGTTTGTGTGTGTGTGTGTGTGTGTGTGTGTGTGTTTGTACTTGCATGCTATCTGATTGCACTCACTGTGTGCAGGAGGGTCTGGTCATGTATGGAATAGTATTGATTGCCCAGGACTACTATGAGCTGACATTTGAAAGACACTGCCTGATGATAAAGACCTCTTTGAACTGTGCCGTCTGTCAACGTGTGTCTAGTGGTTCTGACTGAGTATGAGCAGACCACCACGTCAGTGTATTTACGTGTGTGTGTGTGTGTGTGTGTGTGTGTGTGTGTGATTGTGAAAACACACTCCAGATTTTTCCTGGCAGTCTCAGTCACTCAGGACGGCTTCAGTTCCCACCGCACTCTTTTTCCTCCCCAGTCGTCATGGTAGCGAGTTCCATCTCTCTAGAGAGGAAGAATGCACACTGTTCTAGAATCCTGTGAGAGTTCTGAGACAGCTGATGGTCTCTAATGCCCCCCCCCTCCCTCCCTCTCTCTGAAGTGAAGCTAAGGACATCCTCCCAGTAGCAGCTCTGAGATCAGAAGCTTTAGCAAAATGCTAATGCTACACATTCAAGTGGGCCAACCCACCAGCTATTGCTTTTATACCTAGCAATAGCTGGGTATAATTACATAGATACTTCTTTTTAGAGCCACTTGGAGTATTGGCCAGTACATATCAAATGAGTGTGTGTGGGAGTCAAACCCAAGCAATTGTACGTCAGTGTGTGTTGTGGCAAGTAGTTGAACTCAAACAATCGTAGATCAGTGTGTTTTGGCGGGGCAGGTAATGGGTGTGGCTGCTGTCCAGACAATCAGGTGATGAGTGCCATCATGTGGTCTGAGCTTTTTGCAACCGCAGCTCCACCCACATGAGTGGCTCTCCATTTCTCACCGCCGCCCAAGAGAGAGAGAGAGGAAGAGAGAGAGAGAGGGAGAGAGAAAGAGAGAGGATGAGAGAGAGGGAAAAAGAAAGAAAGAGGGAGAGAGAGAGAGAGGGAGATAGAGAGAGAGGAAGAGAGAGAGAGAAAGAATGAATTTTCAAAAACTCTTTATTACAATCTTAAAAATACATCAAGATCAACTTGACACTGTACTCAAAAAGTAAAAGTTAGGAAAGTTAATTAAAGTAATGTGCAATCTGTAGCTTGTCATTCTCAACAACACACATCACGCTGTTTTTTCCTCAAAAACATCAAGAATCTTCATAGATTTATAAAAATGAAAATCAATCAACATACAACACCTTACAAGAATAGAAAACACCATTAGGATATCAACATCTACATCCTGCTCAACTTTCCTTTTACGACTAACATATATCGCCATCTTTGCTTGCCCAAGCAGAAAGTTTAGGAGCTGACACTTGAAGCGATGCTTTTGCACATATTTAAAACCAAAAATGAAAATCTCCGAAGAGAAACTTTCATCAAACTTAAAGAAAAGTGTCATCAATACAGCAAAAAGAGGTCCGAGCCTCTGGCAGTGCATAAAGACATGGAATACAGTCTCCCTTACAGAACAAAAAGGGCACCCTTGATCAACCATTGGATTTAAAACAGAAATAAAAGCATTCACTGCTATTGCACCATGCAGAATACGCCATTGTAGATCGCCAGCTTTTTTAGTTAATGGTGACTTGTACAACGCTCGCCATTGTGGTTTGACATCATTTTCAACCTGCAAAACTTCACGCCAGGGTGTATCCACCCTCTTGTCCAGAGACCTTTTATTTAGGGAGAGAACACACAGTTTATACAATGATTTACTAGTTGCAACTGTAGGACCCAGGAAAACTAAACTATCTTGGAGTAAGTAGCAACCAGTGCAACCTGTTAAATCTGGAAGTAGAGTAAGTCTGGGAAAGGGGTCATGGCAGTCAGGACTACACTCCCCCCCAAAATAATCTCCAAGCAATTGCATCTCATCCCCAGTTAGGAGAGACCGCCATTTCCCAAGTAGCTGATCAACTATCCTAATGGACTTCATACCTAAGTGTTGAGCTAAAGTATGGCTATTACTGAAATCAGGACCAGCAAACTCTACTAGATCCCCAAGGGTTGTAACTCCAGAGCTGATAAGCTTAGAAGTAGGTACCAGGGACAAATCCTGACTCACATCAAGAACAGAACCATGAATCAGAGGGTCCTTCAACAACCAGAATAATGAGCTTGTCTGTCGTGTTCATTGTATTATAAAAAGAGACCAGACTTTAAACAGATCCTTATAAAATGCAGGAAGCAAATTAAGATTCATTCAATTTGGATTAAACAAGAACAAAGACCTATCTAAGCCCAACCCTTCAAAAAGTTGTAAAATACAACAGGCTGCAGCTTTCCAGCTTGAGTCCACTGATCCTGTGAGAAGACGCTGTACAAACTGCAGACGGAAGGCAGCAGTTCGACTCTGTAGATGAATAAGGCCATGTCCACCATCCTCCTTAGGCAGATATAAAACACTCTGAGGTACCCACTGTAGATTGTCCCAGAAAAAATCAACCAGGACTGACTGAATACCTGGTAGCAGGTTTGAAGGAGGGTCCACACAAGCCAGCCGATGCCAAAGAGAGGATGCAACCAGGTTGTTAATAATAAGAACACGCCCACTGTATGAAGTAATACTGAAAAGAAATTTCCATTTCTCTAGACAACCTTTAACTTTTTCAATTACCCCCTCAAAATTCTTTTGAATAAAAAACATCATCACCTAAGAAAACACCCAGGTATTTAAACCCACCCCTATTCCAAACTAAGCCATCAGGCAGACCAGGTTCGCCAATCACCCAACTCCCAACCAGCAAGGCTATGCTTTTTGACCAATTTACCTTTGCTGAAAAAACAACCTTAAATTCATTGCAAATTTTTAAAAGCATGTCAACATCTCTCTGGCCATTAACAAGGACAGCCACATCGTCAGCATAAGCTGACAATTTAAAAACATCATCACAGTTAGGGATTTTCACTCCAACAATCTCCTTCCTCAACCTTACAAGGAAAGGTTCAATAGCCAGACTATACAGCATGTCCGACAAAGGGACATCCTTGAGGGACACCTCTGTATACCAACAAAAGGAGCGCACAAGTCACCATTAACTTTGAGAATACTTTCAATGTCACAATACAATGCTTTAATCATTCGAATAAAATTGGGGCTGAAACCAAAGGCTGACAAAGTATTCCACAAATAATTAAGCTCAACCCTATCAAATGCCTTTTCCTGGAGAGAGAAAGAGAGCGAGAGATGAAGAGAGGAAGATGGAAAGAAAGAGGTTCAACAGCCATTTATTGGATCATTTCTCAACCCATCCAGTCATACTAGGCCAAAACCCTACAAATATACAAACCATGTAATCAACACATACCTGATGCAAAACCACACGCCATACAAACATACATAAATATATTCATACATAAAAAGAAAGAAAGAGGAAGAGAGAGAGGGATTGAGAGAGAGAGAGAGAGGGGGAGGAAGAGAGAGATTTGAAAATGAATTAAGAGAGAGAGACAGAGGGAGGGAGAGAGAGGAAGGAAGGGGAAAGATGGACACAGCGGGACAGAGTGATAGGGTGGGGGAGAGAGAGGGAGAAAGAAAGAGTGGAAGAGAGGGGGGCATAGGAGGAGAGAGAGAGAGAGAAAGAAAGAAAGAGTGGACAAGAAATAGAGAGGGAAGGCTTTCTTTGTGCTGGAGCAGATGAAATGACTGTGGTGTGATGGCTGTGCGCCGTGGTAATTGAAGGTGTGAAGTTTAACTGGAGAGAGAATAAGAGAGAAAAATACAAGAGTGGGGATGAGGGGTGAGGGTTAATGCAGTGTGCTGACCCTCTGTGTGTGTGTGTGTGTGTGTGTGTGTGTGTGTGTGTGTGTGTGTGCGTGCATGTGTGTGTGTGTGTGTGTGTCGTCTCTCTCTCTCTCTCTCTCTCTCTCTCTCTCTGTGTGTGTGTGTGTGTGTGTGTGTGTGTGTGTGTGTGTGTGGGTGGGCTGTATAAATGAGCTCTACACCCATAACGCTGCGGTAGGCTTTGGCTGATGTGAAATTGGAAATAATTTGTTGTGTTTGTGGTGTAGTTCCTCTAATGGCCAATGGAGCTTGGCGAGAGGGGGGTAATGCCTTCTGATCCATTTTGTGTTTTTAGGTTGGAGTGTGTGTGTGTGTGTGTGTGTGTGTGTGTGTGTGTGTGTGTGTGTGTGTGTGTTATATGTTCTAATGAATTTGTATGTTTTTTTGTTTTTCTCTTTCAGATGTGTCTGTGTGTGTTGCATGAATATGCAGTGTGTGTTTGTGTTGTGTGTGTGTGTGTGTGTGTGTGTGTGTAGTTCCAGTGGTGTCCGTGTGCACAGACTACAAGAGCTGTTCTCTGTTTTTTTAATGTGTAATTTATGCTAAGCAGGGGACAAGATGCTGAGTTTTGGGATGGAAATTGAGACCTCTGGGAGTATCTCTGTCTGACTCCCTCAGCAGAGCAAGTGCCGTCCTCTCTGTCCAGACTCCATTGTTTATTAGTCCTGTTTTAGTAGTAGTTGGAGTAGTAGTGGTAGTGGTAGTAGTAGTAGCAGCAGCAGTAGTAATAGTATTAGTATTAGTATTAGTAGTAGCAGTAGTAGTAGTGGTAACAGTAGTAGTAGTATTAGTAGTAGTACTAGTGGTAATAGTAGTAGTAGTAGTAGTAGTAGTAGTGGTAGTAATAGTAGTAGTAGTAGTAGTGGTAATAGTAGTATTAGTAGTAGTAGTAGTGGTGGTAGTAATAGTAGTAGTAGTAGTGGTGGTAATAGTAGTATTGGTAGTAGTAGTAGTAGTAGTAGTAGTAGTAGTAGTAGTAGTAGTAGTAGTAGTAGTGGTAATGGTAGCACTAGTAGAAGCTTGTGAGGTCCAACCATTAATTTCACTAGTGAGAGACATTTTTATTTTCATAAAAGTTCAAACATACACAGCTGCCAGCCAGCCAGTGAGATAGTGATAGTGGTTTTAGAAGAGAGGTCTCCTGAGCCATGTGGATGTATCTGCCAATCGCCCAGTCTAAACATAAGTATATATACTCTTTTGATCCCGTGAGGAAAATTTGGTCTCTGCATTTATCCCAATACGTGAATTACTGCCCAAAACATCAGCCCTAAACATCAGCATTTACACAATGGCAATGTCTAATGGGCTGGGCTGGGCTGTCTGTGTATATGAAGGTGTGTGCATGTAACTTTTGACCCGTATGTCCGATTTTCATAAATGAGGTACCGTTGGAATCCTTGGATGAGGCCGAGTTCCATGCCCCTGATCAAACCCACTCTTGCAGTTCCTCGGAACCGCAATTCTAGTTAACATTGGTATATCATCTGACTGGATCAATCTGACCTGATCATTGACCAGCGTGGCGTCATGCACGTATGCTATGAAGGAGTAATTGGGCGGCCATATTGGCGAAACTGAAGCCAGTCTGAGCAGTGAGTGAATTTTGTGAAGTAAACACACACCATCTCCCTGTCTAACACACATCTTACACACACCGTCTCCCTGTCTTACACACACGCCGTCACCCTGTCTTAGACACACCGTCACCCTGTCTTACACACACACCGTCACCCTGTCTTACACACACACCGTCTCCCTGTCTTACACACACCGTCTCCCTGTCTAACACACACTATCTCCCTGTGTCATGTGAACCAAGAACTGATTGATTCTATGCATTAAAACATGCTCAGAAAAGATGCAAAAGTGGCCCCAGCCGTGGAGCGGCTGGCTGGGGCACCTGCACTGTACGCCGGGCGACCCGGGTTGGATTACCGCCCCGTGGTCCTTTCCGGATCCCACCCCGACTCTCTCTCCCACTTGCTTCCTGTCATTCTCTACTGTCCTGTAAATTAAAGGCATAAAAGGCCAACAAAAATATACTTAAAAAAAAAAAAGAAAAGCAAAAGCACAAATTATTAAATAGAAGAAACATTTTAT
>NC_063199.1:22598539-22608539 GCF_017589495.1 Alosa alosa
ATCAGAAGTTGGACATCATGAGGTCTGCATTCAGCAGCAGGCCCTGCTGTCCTCATAATGCCCTCCATCATAAAACCCAGACAAAGATAAAGGCTGTGTGTGTGTGTGTGTGTGTGCGTGTGTGCGTGTGCAAGTGTGTGTGTGCGTGCGTGCGTGTGTGTGTGTGTGTGCGTGTACGTACAACTGCATCTCACGTACGTCACACACACACACACACACATGCGCACACACATACTCTTACGCATAAGCACACATGCTTAATCATACGTACACACACACACACACACACGCTTAACGCTTAATCATATGTACGTACACACATAGCATGTTTGCTCTGCTTATCATAACTTTTCCCCGAGACGACTCATTACTCGCTTATACAGTAACCATCACCTTTTTCTTCTCTGTGGTAGTACTGTCTCACAACACACACACACACACACACACACACACACACACACACACACACACTGTCTCTGTAATCAGCGGTCCTCTACTGGCTTGCCTTCCAGACACTCACCTGCGTTCAGGTTGAAAATCCAATCGACGCAATTTGCTGCTAATTACTTTCAAAGGCGCCTATTTATGGGTCCTTGGCTACAATTAGAGGCCGAAGGCACCACAGTGACACAACACACACATACACACACACACACGCACAAACACACCACAGTGACTAGAGGTAATTATTTTTACTACTCCAGAGGACAATGGGTTCTACTTCAAACTCACACACACACACACACACACATACAGTAGCTTTGAAATGTATGATCCTGTCTTTCGGGGAAGAGAGTGAGAGATGTATTTAGATGAACTGATAGAGGCAGAGAGGAGGAGAGGACAGATTACTGCAGGAGGGAAGCAGGGAACGATAGAACAACAGCAGGAGAGGAAGGGTGATAAGAGATGGAGAGAGAGAGAGAGAAAGAGAGAGAGAGCGAGAGGAAACAGAGATGTGGGCAGACTACTGATTGGTGAAAAGATGACAGAGGAGAAGGAGCCACGCCATGCACACACACACACACACACACACACACACACACACACACACACACACACACACACACACACATACACACACGCGTACACACACTCCCATAACCGCACCATGCCGATTCACACAGATGCACACAAATGAGTTGCGCGGTGGATGCCAGCATGCCAACAACAGATGTGTGTGCAAACAAACACATGGAACCACACACAGGAAGACACACACTGGCATATGTCCAGACACACTAACACACACACGCTCACGCACACGCACACGCACACGCACACACACACAAATGTACATGCACCAGCAAAACATACTCTCAAATCTTCACACAATTTTCAAAATTCTGCACATCCTAAACACACACACACACACACACACACACACACACACACACACACACACACACACACACACACACACACACACACACACACACACACACAAACACAAACACACACACAAACACACACTTACACACACCATTCCTAGAATCAATCCTTTGATTACAGGCCTGTGACAACACACATGCACTCACTGAAGGGTGAAGTGACAAGATGGATGGTGGCCTCTTTCCAACACACACACACACACACATGCAGCATACACACACACACACACACAGTCATCCATTTTCCATCTTATTTTCCTCCTTACTCTATGTCACACACACACACACACACTCTTGTTAAATAAAAAGTGAGCTTGATAAGTGTGAGGCTATGGGACGTGTTCAGATTGTTCAAATGCTCTCCTCTCAGAGAAGACTGGAGTTTTAATCAGAAACCTGTTCACCAATCAAAGCTCAGACAGAGACAAGAACAGCGGTTCAACCAGTGTCCTGTCTGACCAGTGTCTTCTGAATGTGAGTCATGTTAGTTACAGCCGTCTGTGTTTCATTGAAGAGTGTTAGCTGTGAGGGCGGGGTGTGTCAGTAGAGTCTTAGTGTGTATGCAGGAGTGTGTGTGTGTGTGTGTGTTTATTTGCACATGAATGTTAGTAGGATGTAGGATGTACAGGTAGGTAAGGCTGTATCCTGGAACTGGAAGATTTACAGATAAAGCCACCAATTATGTAACACACACACACACACAGAAGGATTATTAGCCTGCTCAGATAATCTGTGTGCTCTCCTCTCTCTCTCTCTCTCTCTCTCTCTCTCTCTTTCTGTTGCGGTTTTCTTTCTTCTCTTCTGTTTTGTCTGTTCCTAGTTAACTCATGTTAATTCGGTGTACATATGGGTCTTTCCACTTGTCTCATAAGTCCCTCTCCCGAGTTGGAAAGTGTAAATTACCCAGCTTTCTTGCGGTATTTCACGACCCCTTTAACTCGGAGTTCTTGAGGGTACTTGAATTTCCCCTGGGGATCAATAAAGTATCTATCTATCTATCTATCTATCTATCTATCTATCTACCCCGAGGTGGCCGTACGACCTTGCGATAAACATGGCTGCGCCTATAGTTGAGATGACATGACATGTATTTTCTTTGTATTTGTACTGTGTTGGTCGTTTTAATGTCAGTGCAATGCTCGTACACACTAGATTACATTGTTGCTTCAATCCGGTCACCAATTCATGCATTGCATGGTCTTGCTGTGCATGCAATACAATGTAACGATTTGTTTTCAAACCGGTTTGCTAAAGAGGTTAATGTAGCACAAAACAATAACAATGACTAGCCTGCAAATGTCCCTCATGGCTCGAGAGAAACGCGACAGCACTTGTTGAAATTGAAATAGGCGAAATTGAGTTTTTTTTCCAGCACTAAGGAGACAGCTGCTGTCCTGGTGGCATTCATGTTCTTCCCAAAAAGACTACAAACCCCAGCATTCGCGCTAGCGACTCATTCGTACATGTCGTATGGGTGGGCGTACGAGACTAATGGAACTCGCAATGACCTACTAGCAGTACACATTCACAATTTCGAAATCAGAAATCACATACTTATAGTCCACATTACAGCTGGGGTTTGTCCTTGTTAGCTCACATTAACAGTGTAGACGCGGGCTAGTCTCCCTGACATAGGATATGCTTTTGTGAAATTTTATAAAATATATAGAGAACGAAAAAAAAAACGTTATTAACGGTTTTGTGGATTTCAGAATAACATTTCTGTTCGGAACAGTTGAAGACCATTTGTTTTCGTTTCGTTTCGCTCCTTTCCGTAAAATTCAGTAAAATTCGTTCATTTTCGTTTTTTTGCTGTTCCTTGAACGGTTCGAGACCCTGCCAGTGCCCACAGTGTGCACGTACACACTAACACAACTAACACATTCGCATAACATACTTAGTGGGATGAAAAGAAAGAAGAGGTGGCAGAGTCACAGGGAGCAGACTTAAAAAGAGAGAGAGAGAGAGAGAGAGAGAGAGAGAGAGAGAGAGAGGGGGGGAGAGAAAGAGAGAATTGTAGGCGTGTAAAACATAGCATGTGTTTGTTTATAAATAAAACTCATGAATATTTTATACATAGGCTTCTGTAGGAGTTTGACGTCTGTTCTTAATAGAGCAGTGCAAGCACACACACACACACACACACACACACACACACACACACACACACACACACACACACACACACACACAGGGCTGTGATGGACGAGGAGCCACTGACGCGTCATTGCCCGAGGTCTCTCCATGGCAACGGCTACACCCTGTGCCCAGCGAGCAACAGCTGCAGTCTGCCATGGTGCTGGCCAACACACACACACACACACACACACACACACACACACACACACACAGACACACACATACATAAACACATCGCCTCCATTGCACCTCAGATACAGCAGAAGCGCAAAGCTCCCACCTCACTTAAACACACTTCTTGCATCACACACAGTACTTAAACCTCACTTAACACACCTCTAGCATCAAACACACACTGCCTAGACCTCACTTAACACACCTCTAGCATCAGACGCACACTGTCTAGACCTCACTTCTAACCCACACCTAGTACCTCTCAAAAAATACACCCTTCATGTTAGACTCTCTCTCACACACACACACACACACACACACACACACTCATGTTAGACTCTCACACACACACACACACACACACACACACACACACACACACACACCGCTCATGTTAGACTCACACACACAAACCTGCATTGTTAGTATGGACACAGTTCAGACCACACTACAAAGTGTGGGACAGACGTGTCTAACCAGCAGTGACATTGAACGCCCTCCAGAAACACACACACCCACGCATACACACCCACACACACCCCATGTCACACACACACACACGTCACTCACACACATACACACACACACACACACACACACACACACACATACACCATGCTACACACATACACACACACACACACACACACACACACACACACACACACACACACACACACAGAACAAAACAGCACTCAAACCAAATGAGAGACACAAACTGAGATGTCTCAGTGCTCGGTGCTTTAGTCAAACGTAAATAGGCACATCCAGGTAGGGGAGGCAAGCCAAATGTTACGATCACTCAAATAAATGACACCTGCTCTCCTTGAGTCCTCCTCCATTCAATGTGCAGTTACACAGTCCCTGCTGTCCTCTTTCATTCATGTGCCTGTTCATCAGGATGCATACTGTGTGTTCAAGAGAGTGCTGGATATGTATGTTTATTAGGACATTTCATCATCATCTGGGTCATTTAGCCTTAAAGGTAGTAGATATCAGACATCTCCTCATTTTGTTCCCTTTCTGTCTAACACACACACACAGACACACACACACAGACACACACACACACACACACACACACACACACACACACACACACACACACACCAGCCACTGGTTATGGGGATGTCAACAGTGTGTGTGTGTGTTGTCTAAAGTTGTTCCTCTCCCAGGCGAAGCCCGAGTGAGAATGACACCAATCCAGTGGCAGAATGGCCCTTTCCTTCTCAATTTAGCCCCTGCACCTACGACAACCACACTCAGACTTAACCAAGCATGTGTGTGTGTGTGTGTGTGTGTGCGTGGATGTGTGTGTGCATGCACGTGTGTGTGTGTGTGTATGTGTGTGTGTGTGTGTGTGTGTGTGTGTGTGTGTGTGTGTGTGTGTGTGTGTGTGTGTGTTTGTGTATGTGTGTGTGTGTGTGTGTGAATAGGCATGTGCCACTGCAGCAATAGGAATGTTCCATCAATAAAAAGCCTAGTGGATTGTTTGTGAGGGGAGATGGAGATGAAGAGAGGGATGAAGAGAGAGATGAAGAGAGAGATGGAGAGAGGGATGAAGAGAGAGATGGAGAGAGAAGGAGGTAGAGGGAGGGAAAGACAGAGGCAGAAAAAAGAGAGAAAAAGAAAGGAAGAGAGAAGGTGGAAAAGAGAGAGAGCGAGAGAGAAGGAGGGACAGAGTGGAGGAGAGAGAGATAAAGAGAGTGAGGGAAAGAGAAAGCGAGAGAGGGAGAGAGAGAGAGGGAGAGAGAGAAGGGAAGGATTGTGCTGTTGGCCATTCATGTCGTGGCCTATCAGCATCAGGGTCTGCTGCTGGCTGTGCTTCAGAGAGGCCAAACAGAACCATTATGCAACACACACACACACACACACACACACACACACACACACACACACACACACACACACATACACACACACACACATACACACACACAGACACACACATGTTCACACATCTCCTCACGCACATTCACACACTCGTGCACACACAATCACTCACGCACACCCAACCTTCTGTAGCTCTTGAACCCGTCCAATCCTATATGCATGTTTCAACTCTATCTCTCTCTGTTTCTCTCTCTCTCTCCATCCCTTCCTCTCCATCTCTTTCTCTCTCTCCATCTCCTTCTTTCTCCCTGTCTCTCTCTCTCTCTCTCTCTCCATCTCTCTCTCCACCTCTCTCAGTGTTTTAAAATATTGATACTGTGTAATATTATCATAAAATATTTAGCGGGCTGGAGTATTTGGCGATGGCGAGGCCTCATTCACTTGCGGCCATTACTGGAGCTGTGGAGCAGTCACAACGAGAACATGCACCTCCCTTGTCTCTGGAGGGAGAGAGGGAGTGAGAGAGAGAGAAGGAAGGAGAAAGGGAGGGAGGTAGGAAGAGAAAGAGGTAGAAAGAAAGAGAGAGGAGGGAGGGAGAAGGAGGGAGAGAGGGACCAGAGGGGTAAATGAGTGGAGACGGGGAAAGATGATGTGAGAACGAAGGAGTAGAGTGAGGCAGGAAAAGACAGATGGATGAGAGGGGGAGTGGTAGAGAGAGAGTAGAAAGAGAGAGAGAGAGAGTAGAGAGAGAGAGATGATGATTCCTGAAAGGCTGCTGGATTCCCCTCCATCTGTGTCTCTGTGCTTCCACCACACTCTTTTCTCCTCTCCTCCTTCAGCTCATCCCTCGCTTGCCTCAGAAGAGACACCACAGAAGAGGAGAGAGAAAGAGAGAGAAGGAGAGAAAGAGAGAGGGGGGACACAGAGGGACTACAGAGAGAGAGAAAGAGGGAGAGGGAGAGAGAGGGAGGCACAGGGATAGAGTGATGGAGGAGGAGAGGGGAGGGTCCAACATCCCTTTAATAAATCATGGCCTAACTTTCTACAAATATATCAAAACTAACAACAGGGGAGAATTCTCTAATTAACACATTAGAGAAATGAAAAAAAAAGACAAGACAGAAAAATAATCCCCACCCCCTCTGTCTCACACTGTAAAGCCACCTGTCCATCACATGCACCTTCACACTGCAGTTTGTCCACCCTGTAAGCACTGTAAATTCCATGACATCATTAACTAGTTTATAATGAGCCTGTTCAGTTTAAAAAGTCTCACAGTATGAATGTGTGAAATTGACACATTTTCTTTTTAACCAATTGAACACACCCATAAAATGATGTCAGTTTTACACATTCATATTGTGTGGGATTAATGTACACCTTTCAATCATGTAAGTACAAAGACTTTTTTTCAGTGATGCGTCCAACCACCATTCTGGGGGCAGTCGTGGCCTTCTGGTTAGGACTTCAGGCTTGGAACCGAAGGGTTGCCAGTTCGATCCCCGACCAGTGGGAATGGCTGAAGTGCCCTTGAGCAAGGCACCTAACCCCTCACTGCTCCCCGAGCGCCGCTGTAGCAAGGCAGCTCACTGCTCCGGGTTAGTGTGTGCTTCACCTCACTGTGTGTTCACTGTGTGCTCTGTGTGTTCACTAATTCACCGATGGGATAAATGCAGAGACCAAATTCCTTGTATACGCAACTATACTTGGCCTACAAACCTGATTTACATTTTACATTTACATTCCCTTAGAAACCTCCACAACCTGAACTGAAGCCACCCCAGCAACCTGTTCTTTCCAGTCTTGCAAAAGGCCATCTATGCTGACCCCCAGTACATACATACATTTACATTTATTAAAACATTATGTCAATTATATTACAAGGGCCATTCTCCCCATACCAACTTGGGGTTAAGTGCCTTGCTTAAGGCCCAACGGTGGAGGCCATGTTAGAATGAAACTAACTGTAGATTTATTTATCATGAGTATGAGATTGTAAGATTAGAGTTTACTGTAGAGTTATTTATGAGATTATAAGGATTGAGTTAAACTAATTGTGGTGTTATTATATTTATTGTGAGTATGAGAGTGTAAGCTTAGAGATGAGTTCTATGCATATGAGTGTGTGTGAAGCTGTAGTGTTATTGTGGATGACTTGTGGGCACTGCCAGCCAATCGGCACTGAGTGTTGCAGTTCAAACAATCCAAATGCAGCGCTGAGCAGCTCACTCAGGACTGTGGATCACACACACACCACACACACACACACACACACACACACACACACACACACACACACACACACACACACACACACGCAGTGCTGAGCAGCTCACCCAGTCCCCATCAGTGTGTCAGTCCACAAAACACCCTTCTCACACAGCAGGACTCCACTCATCTGCTGCCAGTGTGTGTGTGTGTGTGTGTGTGTGTGTGTATGTGTGTGTGCCTGCGTGTGTGTGTGTGTGTGTCGTGTGTGAGACCTGTGCCAGCTCTGATGCCCTACATGCTCAGTGAAGCCAGCTATGTGCCCGATGAGACCTGTGCCCAGCTGACTGGCAGGCTGGTTACGATAACAGCCCTGTGTGTGTGTGTGTGTGTGTGTGTGTGTGTGTGTGTGTGTGTATGATCCGCTGCCAACCAACCCTGGGGCACCATGCTGCCAGCCGACTCTCACCTTCTACACCTGATCCTGCCATGCCACCCTATGTTCTTCTACTCCACCCTATTTACCTCTATGCCACCCTGTGCCCTACTATGCCACCATGTGCCCTGCTATGCCACCATGTGCCCCTCTATGCCACCCTGTGCCTCTCTATGCCACCTTGTGCCCTGCTATGCCACCATGTGCCCCTCTATGCCACCATGTGCCCCTCTATGCCACCATCTATGTGAGCCTATGCTCTTCTATGCACCCTACACTATGTCCCTCTATGCTAACCTATGCCCATTAAGGCCACCTCTTGTGCTTGTATGCCACACTATGTCCCTTTTTGTCAACCTATGTCCCTCTGTGCCAACCTATGTCCCAGGACGCATTCCTCTACACCACCAAAGTCCTTTTAGGCAAGTCCCTCCACTCAGCGGCCATATTGCAACGCTTTTTGGGCACTCATCGGGCATCCTATTCGGCAGAAATGCGCGTGGCAAGGCTTCACGGCACCAACCTTGTTCCAGCGGCGAGTTCACAACACATGATTGGCACGATGTCTTCACAACACACCACTTGATTGGCTCAATGTATTCACATCACACCACATGATTGGCTCAATGTATTCACAAAAACGTTTTGCCGAGGAAGGGGTGGGATATGTGTAGACAACGGCCATATTGGCATTACAAACTAACTCCATGCATTTCTATGGAGGATTTTTGAGTGCTGTGTCTCCTCATTAGAAAGTCTCTGACACCACTCTACGTCACTGCATGTGCCCCAAAGCCACCCTTCTCACTTCATGCCACTCCATGTCATTATTTGCCCCTATATTTAATCATTTTTACTATATGCCACTACATTTACCCCTATGCCACCCTGCACTTTCTCTTGGTTTCTCCATGTCCTTCTATGCCACCCTGTGCCCCTTCTATGCCACCCTGTGCCCCTCTCTATGCCCCTTCTATCTACCCTGTACCCCCTCGATGCCCATGCTATGCCACCCTGTGCCTTCTCTATGCCCACCCTGTGCCCCTTCTATGCCACCCTGTGCCCCTTCTATGCCACCCTGTGCCCCTTCTATGCCACCCTGTGCCCCTTCTATGCCACCCTGTGCCCCTTCTATGCCACCCTGTGCCCCTTCTATGCCACCCTGTGCCCCTTCTATGCCACCCTGTGCCCCTTCTATGCCACCCTGTGCCCCTTCTATGCCACCCTGTGCCCCTTCTATGCCACCCTGTGCCCCTTCTATGCCACCCTGTGCCCCTTCTATGCCACCCTGTGCCCCTTCTATGCCACCCTGTGCCCCTTCTATGCCACCCTGTGCCCCTTCTATGCCACCCTGTGCCCCTTCTATGCCACCCTGTGCCCCTTCTATGCCACCCTGTGCCCCTTCTATGCCACCCTGTGCCCCTTCTATGCCACCCTGTGCCCCTTCTATGCCACCCTGTGCCCCTTCTATGCCACCCTGTGCCCCTTCTATGCCACCCTGTGCCCCTTCTATGCCACCCTGTGCCCCTTCTATGCCACCCTGTGCCCCTTCTATGCCACCCTGTGCCCCTTCTATGCCACCCTGTGCCCCTTCTATGCCACCCTGTGCCCCTTCTATGCCACCCTGTGCCCCTTCTATGCCACCCTGTGCCCCTTCTATGCCACCCTGTGCCCCTTCTATGCCACCCTGTGCCCCTTCTATGCCACCCTGTGCCCCTTCTATGCCACCCTGTGCCCCTTCTATGCCACCCTGTGCCCCTTCTATGCCACCCTGTGCCCCTTCTATGCCACCCTGTGCCCCTTCTATGCCACCCTGTGC
>NC_063199.1:22613539-22621039 GCF_017589495.1 Alosa alosa
ATGGTGATTGCCCTGTAACGCTAATTTTTCCCTTTTCTATAATAATTAGCCATAAAAGAACAGCTGAAGCTCTCAAACTGGAGCAAGTCAAGGAAATGACACAAGGCCCAGAGACAGGCCTACTGCTCAACCTGAGTGTGTGTGTGTGTGTGTGTGTGTGTGACAGACTGGTCTTGGCTGTGCCAGTGAATTGGTTGATTCAGAGTAATGGGCTTTGACAGTGCGGCAGAGTGTGAGTTTTAGAGGTTATATCTGTGGTGTGTGTTTTCAAAGCTTGACTGATGTGTGTGTGATTGTAACAGACAGTGATAGGCTTGCGTATAGACAGGCATCTGAAGACCTTGTGTGCACAAACGTGTGGCACACACTCACACACACACAGACACACACACACACACACACACACACACACACACACACACACACACACACACACACACACACACACACACACACACACACACACACACACACACACACACACACATACAGACACACACACACACACACACACACACATAGACACAGCAATAGCTGTCACACAGTCCCCTGGTCATCGCTGTTATGTTGTGTCAGGTCTGAAGACACCCCCACAGGGAGTCTTATGGCAATAAACCTTCTCTATACACTCTCACTGGGGCTGCTCTATCGCTCAGCCTAAACTACATTTCCCATGAGGCAATCTGTTCCAGGATGCTGGGTTGCACGCCGGGGTAAACTGTGAGTCAGCTAGAGCTGATGAGCTGTAATCGTCTGTCTGCCTGTCTGCCTGTCTGTCTATCGGTCTATCTGTCTTTCTGTCTGTCTGTCTGTCTGTCTGTCTCTCTCTGTCTGGGTCCCACAGGCCAATCATTCTCTTGAAAAGGACTTCATTAAATTACATTTCTTGCACATTATTCCGTTGCTTGGCGTGTCTGTGGGGAGAGTTGTCTCCTGTTAGACATCCCCCAAACCAATTTCTCCAAGGTCAGATATTAGTGAGACTGCAGGCCTGGCGGGGAAGTTAAAACATTCACCTAACCTTTTCTCACCATGCTCTGACACACACTCAAATGAGGATTGCTCTCGCCCAGTGGAAGACACACATACACACACACACATACACACACACACACACACACACACGCACACACACACACACACACACACACACACACACACACACACACACACACACACACACACACACACACATCCATTTTCTCTCCCTCTATCTCTAACTTGTCCATATCTCTGCCACTCTCCTCTTGCCCACTTCTCTCAATTTCCCCTTTTTCTTCTCCTCCACGTCCACGTTAATTAATGTGGCTCGTCTGCTGCCAGACCTTACGTGCCAGTTAGATGAGTGGGTTTTGGATGAGCAGTGATTGACAAGTGTATTAAAGCTCATTGGTATTTGCAGCATTGAAAAACAATTTATACAAGGGTTGTTGGAGGTTGTTGTGTATAATGGCCCTTTTACACACACTCATTCAACCTTAGTACTGCATATTCAGTAATGATGTTAACGTGAGCTTGCTGCTCCCTTTATTAACTGAACTCAGTCACGTTACTACCTTCTCATTACATCTCAGTGGGCGTGCCTTTATCTTATCCAATGGTAATGCGCAGTGACCATATTAGTGGTATTACAGGAACACAAAATATATATATATATTCAGAACATTTACAGCCAGCACTGCAGGAGAAAGACCAAGCGGATCCTTGCTGACCCCAGTCATCCCAGCCACAGTCTCTTCACCCTCCTACCATCTGGTTGAAGGTGCAAGAGTATGCTGACCTGTACCAGCAGATACAGATTCTATCCACAAGCCACCAGGATGCTGAACTGTCATTCTCTTCCTCATAACTGTCATTCTCTTCCTCATAACTAAAACAACCTCAAACCTCAGTTTTTTTTATTTTTAATTAATTCATTAATTAATTAATTTATATTTATATATTTTTTCTCTCTATATCTCTCTTGCCACTTGCTCCCCACTCGTACCCCCACATACAGGTAGGCTACAACCCCCTCACCCGCATACACACACACACCATTACACCATAAGGCGTATTACAGACTTTTCCGACCTGTAGTGCGACAATGTGACGTCAAAATGACGTAGATCTCACTGGCGTGCCAGGACTTTGGCCAGGTCGTGCCAGGTTGTGCACCACTCTATTTTTTTCAGCTAAGCGCCAAAGCAGAAACAGGAAGATGGACTAGTTCGAAGGCAAGAGAGAGTTGCAGTTCAGAGGACTGTTTTGTTACAGTCGTGAATTTTTAACACTTTGCTAGATAAGTTAACAAAGTTACCAGCGAGAGTCACAACACGTGAAATTAAAGAAGCTTGCACACTGCTCCAACACCAACAAACTCCAGCAAACACCAACAGTTGGGTCAGTGTGGGCCGACACTCTGTGTTTGTTGGCGTTTGTTGCATGGAGACACCACAGTGTGGACTGGCAGTTGGTTTTATGAACATTCTAAAGACAATTTCCAACAGCTGCCAACTTTAGGAGCAGTGGAGTAGTGTTTGTTGGAGCAGTGTGCAAGCTCCTTAAAGGAGAATTCCGGTGTGATATTGACCTAAAGTGTGTTGAAACATGATACCGAGTGTGAACGTATGTCTCATAGCCCATCTCGGCTTGTCCCCTGCACTCCAAAATCTGGCACTAGTTAGCCGATGCTACCAACAGCTTTTTCAATGGTGGTGCTTCGGCATCGGGCTAGCCATGCAAATAAATCACTGTTTTACACCATTTACGAGGCTCAATGTATCTCCACACTTCATTGGTAGACTTCTGAGGGCCCTGACATTTAAAACGTTTAAAGTAAGAATAAACAGGTATGATAAGGGATCAGATTCCAAAAATAATTCAGTAGAAATGCATGGATTCCAGTTTCTTCCAGTAGCAGCAACTGGAATCCATGCATTTCCATGGAATTATTTTGGAATCTGATCCCTATCATACCTGTTCATTCTTACTGTCCTTCAATTTATCGTGACTAAATTCAAGATGGCTGCAAACGCTAAACTTCGTGAAGATACTGTCTGTATAAATCGTCTTGTAAGTAAACTACCAGTGCTTTTTTAAAGTTCTCAATGTCTCGTTTTAAATGTCAGGGCCCTCGGTAATTAATTTATTAATATAAGTAATTTCATTACTTATAATTCCTTTTATGAGTGCATGCCAATAAACTACTTGAACTATTTTATTTATTATCGGGGAAGCTGTTGGGGCAACTTGTTCCACCACCTCCGGAGACCATGAGACCATGACGAAAGAGCTCTAGCTCCACCACCCTCCATTAGCGCATCAAAGTATAGACCATAGATGCTCACTGAGTGAATTAGTGGGTGTAATTGAGTGGACTTCCTGTGGTCTGTGTTATGAAGAAGGGCAAAGGGGGAGAAGTGAGATGATGTGTGCTAGACGCAATCTAAAGATATTTGACCACATGGGGCACAGCAGTTGCATCCTAGTCAGATTTGACCACAAGTGTCAGCGAGCCTGGCGTTAGGGCACAGCAGTGGTCCAATGTGACATAATGAGCTGCAGTGAGTTGAGGGATAGGGCATGGTGACAGAGCCCAGTGGTCCAACTGAGAAACAGAGGCTCTTTGATCTACTGGCTGTCGAATGTCTGTTGAAAGAGGCATGTTGGATGCTGAGGTTGTGGCTCACTGGGATGATGAGCAGTTCGGTGGGATGAAGACAATGGATCATCCATCCAGTTTGAGATACGTATCTGTAAATTTTGCTGAAATCCACTCCAAGGCTGTCAAGTCCTCTGGTAGAAGGGTCAAGCACAACTGTGTGTCCTCTGCATGTTAGTGATGAGAAAAGCCATGTGAGAGGGTGACTGGACCACGACAGATGGATTTCATGAGGTGGAACATGAGTCCAAGCACTGAGGCCTGTGGTAACCCAGTGTTTCCCATTGAGAACATGAGGGGTCCAAGCACTGAGCCCTGTGGTACCCCAGTATTTCCGATTGAGAACATGAGGGGTCCAAGCCCTGTGCCCTGTGGTACCCCAGTATTTCCAGCTCAAAGGGGAGGACTAGGGCATGGTGCACTGGGTACCAACAGGTCTAACAAGATAAAGAACAAATTGCTACTCTTTCCCTCTCTCTTGTTGTCTCTCTGTCTTTTTCTTTTTTTTCACTCTTTCACACCAAATATTTTCATCTTTTTTCACTATCACTCCATATCTCTCCCTGCAATCCCCCTCTCTGTAAAGACTGCACATCTATCTTGGCAGACTGTCTCCATCATCACACACATTCCCTCAAACATTACATTACATTACATTACATTACATTTGGCTGACGCTTTTTAACCAAAGCGACTAACAACATGGTAAACAGTAAGTTTACTACTCCACTCCACTCCATAGTCCACTAATCGGTCTATGACCAGGTTCAGAGACACACACACACACACACACACACACACACACACACACACACACACACACACACACACACACACATCCAGGTTCAGTGAAGTTTTTACACTTGTTTAACCTTTGGTGACCTCCCCAACAGTGTCCCTCATCTCTTGGATAAATGAACAACACTCTCTCCTCAATTTGCACAACCAGTGAAGGAAGGCAGCAGCTCTTGTTTTCTAAGAGCTTGTTTGTGTCAAAAGTCTTTTTTTTGTTTATGTCTTTTTCTCACACTGTCTCACTGCACCCCTCCCTCAAAGTCTCTTTTTTGTTTATGTCTTTGTCTCACTGTGTCTCCCCCCACTCTGTTTTGCCCCCTCACTACTTCCCTCTCCTCTCTTTCTCTCTCCTCTTTACTCTTTCAATCCCTCCTGTCCTCCCTCTCTCTTTCCCTCTCTCTCCTTCTCTCTCCTCTTTACTCTTTCAATCCCTCCCATCCTCTATCTCTCTTTCCCTCTCTCTCCTTCTCTCTCTCTGTGTCTGTCTGTTTTGTTAAATGTCAGGCCACCCAGACACACGGTGTCGGGCGGCGGAGGCTGCGTTTGTTGTGGGAAATGCCAGCTCGTCCACTCTGTGTCCCTCAGCCTCCTTATGCTGCCAGACAGCATCACCTGCCATCATCTGTAGCCTAAGCCGGGTGTGTGTGTGTGTGTGTATGTGGTGGTGGTGGTGGTGGTGCTGGTGCTGGTGCTGGTGGTGGGGGGCGTTGGTGTGTGTGGGCAGAAAACAGGTGAACAATAGAATAGAAGGATCAGTGTCCTTCAGCAGCCTTAGCCAGACAGCATCAACACCCACTAGATGAGGGGGTTGGGAGGAGAAGAAAGGAGAGGAGAACAGGGGAGAGAGTGGAGAGGAGAAGAGGGGAGAGGAGAGAGAGAGGAGGTAAAGGAGAAGATAATAGAGGAGAAGAAAGGAGAAGAGGGGAAAGGAGAGGAGAGAGAGCAGAGAGAGGAGAAGAGAAGAGAAGGGAGGAGAAGAGAGAGGAGAGAACAGAGGAAAGTGGAGGAGAAGAGAGGAGAAGAGGGAAGAGAGAGAAGAGAAAAGGAGAGAGGAGAAGAGAAGAGAGGGGAGGAGATGAGAGAATAACACAGAAAAGGAGAGGGGAGAAGAGGAGAAGAGAGGGAGAGAGAAGAGAGGAGATGAGAAGAGAAGAGAAGGGGGAGGAAGAGGGCAGAAAACAAACAGCTGAACAGCAGAAAAGTATAATCAGTGACCTTTATCATCCCTATGCCCCCAGACAACACCATTACCCACCATCATCTACAGATTGGAAATTAGACAAACACCATTACCCACCATCATTTTAGATTGTACTAGACAACACCATCACCCACCATTATCACCTGTAGATTGTACCAGACAACACCATCACCCACCATCATCCATAGATTGAAGCCGGGGGTGTCCATCTGCCAGTAAGGCAGCTTCATCACCCAGCAGCACACACAGATGAGGAGGGGGTGGGCAGTGGGAGACAAAGGTGAGACATGGGGAGAGGTTGGGAGACATGGGGAGTAATGGGGAGACATGGGACAATGGGGAGTAGGGGGAGACATGGGGTATGGGGAGACATGGGGAGTAAGGGGGAGAAATGGGGAGTAAGGGGGAGACATGGGGAGTATGGGGGAGACATGGGGAGTAAGGGGGAGAAATGGGGAGTAAGGGGAACATGGGGAGTATGGGGACATGGGGGAGTAAGGGGAGAAATAGGGGGAGACATGGGGAGTATGGGGAGACATGGGGAGTTAGGGGAGACATGGGAGACATGGGAGTAAGGGGAGATATGGGAGACATGGGGGACATGGGGAGCAAGGGGAGACATGGGGGAGATTCAGGGTGAAAAGAGCACAGTGGCAGTTGAGACGATGAGGAGAAAACTGTAGTTCAAACTGAAATAGAAAACCCTGTTTATTTTATTATTATGTATGTGTAGTATTTCTGTATCCACACAAAGGTAGAGATATAGGGGAAATACTTTTAAAAATGTGTTAAAGGTATGCAAGAAACAACATTGTATCAATGTCTTCACGAATTAATGAAATGAAGACAATAAAAGCATACAAAAATACAATAGACAGAGGAGAGGAGGAGAGGAGAGGGAGGAGGGAGGAGAGGAAAGGAGGTCCAGCCCTCAGAGGAGTCCCCAGATCTGTCCACCACCTGAGGTAGGGTGGAGGGAGGGAGGAGAGGGAAAGATAGAAAGGAGATGAAAGAGGGAGGGGAAAGAGAAAAGGGGAGTTAGGGACAACAAAAAGAGATGAAAGGAGAGATGAGAGGGAGGAAGAGGGAGAGAGGGAGGAAGAGAGGTAAAGAGGAGTAGAGAGCAGGGAGGGAGAGAAAGAGAGGAGAGGGGAGAAGAGGAGGGAGAGAGCAGGGAGAAAGAGAGGAGAGGGAGAGCAGGGGAGAGAAGAGATGAGAGAGGGGAAGAGAGGAGAGAGGGAGAGCAGGAGAGAAAGAGGAGAGGGGAAGAGCAGAGAGAAGAGATGAGAGGGGAAGAGAGGAGAGGAGGAAGAGAGGAGAGAAGAGAGGAGAGGGGGAAAAGAGGTAAAGAGGAGTAGAGAGCAGGGGAGAGAAGAGAGGAGAGGGGGAAGAGAGGTAAAGAGGAGTAGAGAGCAGGGGAGAGAAGAGAGGAGAGGGGGAAGAGAGGTAAAGAGGAGTAGAGAGCAGGGGAGAGAAGAGAGGAGAGGGGGAAGAGAGGTAAAGAGGAGTAGAGAGCAGGGGAGAGAAGAGATGAGAGGGGAAGAGAGGAGAGGAGAGAGCAGGGGAGAGAAGAGAGGAGAGGGGGAAGAGAGGTAAAGAGGAGTAGAGAGCAGGGGAGAGAAGAGAGGAGAGGGGGAAGAGAGGCAAAAGAGGAGAGAGAGCAGGGGAGAGAGAAGAGAGGAGATGAGAAGAGAAGAGAAGGGGGAGGAAGAGGGCAGAAAACAAACAGCTGAACAGCAGAAAAGTATAATCAGTGACCTTTATCATCCCTATGCCCCCAGACAACACCATTACCCACCATCATCTACAGATTGTACCAGACAACACCATTACCCACCATCATTTACAGATTGTACCAGAC
>NC_063199.1:22626039-22631039 GCF_017589495.1 Alosa alosa
GCTCTCCTTCCTTAAGCACAGCTTGCCACCACTCCACCACACTCCACTCCCCCATCTCATTTCCAGTAATTTGTTTAAAATTGAGTCCTCTCAGATAGCGCGACATGTGCTCGGCTCAGAGAGAGAGGGAGAGAGAGAGCTCAGATAGCAGGTATTAATATTTCACATCTCTGTGCTTTATTACAACTTCACTCGTTCAATTAAACTCCCATTGTCTCTGTCAATACTTTAATTACACTTTGGGTAATTGTTGTACTATTTTGGAGTGCTGGAACAACAGTAATGGATGTGCAGTAGGCTAGGCTAGGCTACCTGTGGATGACGTTAGCGTTAGCCTGGCAGATGGATGCTCTGTTCTGCCGACTCTGTGCCAGTGTCTCTGTAATGGCAGAGAGGTGCTGTGCTAGCTGCTGGCTACAGGCCAGCTCTCCTGGGCTTTGCCTACTGACCCCATTCATTCTGAGCATCACTGAGCCACCAGACTCACTGCTCTCAGCCTGCTAACACCACACCATCAGCCTCGTCCGACAAAAACGGTCCATTTTTAGAGAAACGGCTCCGACCTCTCGTGGCAGCCTCTGTGTGAGGACACAAGGATGGGCTCTCACAGTACCGCTATTCCCCAGTTCCAGGGTTATTTGTGCTACAGCATCTCCGCTGTTTTTAGGGGTTTTCTTGTATTCTTTTGCTGTTGGGATACAGCTCAACACTATACAGTACTTCACTATACACACTGAGTATAAGTACCATATTTTCCGGACTATAAGTCGCACTTTTTTTTCATAGTTTGGCTGGTCCTGCGACTCAGGTGCAACATATATATATTTATATATATATAATAACTCGAAGTGGAGTGCTGGAACTCAACTAATACTCAGGTGCGACTTATAGTCCGGAAAATACGGTATATATACTGTTTTGATCCCATGAGGGAAATTTGGTCTCCATCATTTACCCCAATCCGTGAATTAGTGAAACACACTCGGCACACAGTGAACACACAGTGAGGTGAAGCACACACTAATCCCAGCGCAGTGAGCTGCCTGCTACAGCGGCGCTCGGGGAGCAGTGAGGGGTTAGGTGCCTTGCTCAAGGGCACTTCAGCCGTTCCTACTGGTCGGGGTTCGAACCGGCAACCCTCCGGTTACAAGTCCGAAGCCCTAACCTGTAGGCCACGGCTGCCCCCACACTAACAATAAACTACACACATTTGCTCTTTACCTGATCCGCCATTATTTAACTAGCGTGGCCTTGTCTAAAACATAAGCATGGACATGATACCCTGTCATGGCGGTACATGGGCTGAAAGTCTGAAACGTGTCATGTGGCTGTTGTCTGTGATTATCCACATGTGTGATACTGCATGTAGTAAGCATGCTAAATAGGATGTTGTGGCACTTTAACTCTTTGAGATGTCATGAGAACCTCTGATAATGATATCATTACACTATCATGTTCTTCTCCATGACAGTACAGCACATCTGTCTTGCCTTGTATATGACAAGGTAGCATTACTGTTGTGACAGAGAAGAGAGAGAGTGTGTGTGTGTGTGTGTGTGTGTGTGTGTTTGCTTGTGCTGGGCAGACATTTTTACTGTCTTGGCATTTCCATATTCACTTAGCTCTAGAGACTGTGAGTACTGGGACCCTCAAGGCTGTGTGTGTGTGTGTGTGTGTGTGTGAGAGAGAGAGAGAGATGTACAGTTGCTGGGTCTGGATAGGCTTTCCGCCAGCACAGCACAGTGTCTTTGTAGATCAGTGGTCTTTAGAGAGAGAGGAGGATAGTGTGTGTGTGTGTGTGTGTGTGTCTTGAGGGAGAGGAAGGAGCGCTTGAAGTGAGGAGAGCTGAGACAGCGCCAACCGTTTCACATCTCTAGAGAGAAAATCTGTCCACTGTTTCTGTCTATCTGTCTCTCTTTCTTTCTCTCTCTCTCTCACTCTCTCTATATATTTATATATATATATCTTCTTCTTTCTCTCTCTCTCTCTCTCTCTCTCCTTGGTGTCTCTTTCTGCATCTCTGAGTGTTTCTCATCTCCTTAGAGGAAATGTGGCCACTCACTCTCTGTCTCTCATCCATTTCCTGTCTCTGTATCTGTTTCTTCCTGTGTCTTTCTCTATTTCTCCATCTCAGCGCCTCTCTCTGTCCCTCTCTCTCTCTCTGTCCCTCTCTCTCTCTCTGTCCCTCTCTCTCTCTCTCTCTCTGCCCCCTCTCTCCCCGTCTCTGAGACTGGCTTTGTGCTTTTCCTGTTTTATCTTTCTACCCATGGGAGTGAGAGGACCTCATTGTGACCATCCACTCTTTCTCCTTTCAGCCCTTAACAGAGAGAAATAGAGAGAGAGAGAGTGTGTGTATGTGTGATAGGTAGATAGATAGATAGATAGATAGATAGATACTTTATTGATCCCCGAGGGGAAATTCAATTCAAATGTGTGTGTGTATGTGTTGTGTGTGTGTGTGTGTGTGTGTGTGTGTGTGTGTGTGTGTGTGTGTGTGTGTGTGTGTGTATCTATTGACTGTCCACTCTCTTCTTTTAGCCCTTAACACAGAGAAAGACAGAGAGAGAGAGAGTGTATGTGTGTTTGTGTGTGTGTGTGTGTGTGTGTGTGTGTGTGTGTGTGTGTATCTAGACTGTCCACTCTCTCTTTTCATTTGCTCTCAGTCCACTCCGTTTGTTTTTTGTTTTTTCCTCAATAGAGAAAAAGAATGAGAGAAAGAGGGAGAGAAAGAGAGAGAGAGACCCACCACACACATTCACAGATGATATACTATCGTATATATATATAACTACATTATTTACTATGAAAATCTGTTGATCTCTATATTTATATCATACATCTATAGTGTAAAGTGTTTGTCCAGATTAATTGCATTATATAATAACTACTTTGGCTAAACGATTGACCTTGTCATGCCAATAAAGCAGTTTGAATTTGAATTTGATTTCAGAGAGAGAGAGAGAAAAGAGAGAGAGAGAGAAAGAGAGAGAGAGAGAGTGCACTCCCACCTCAGCAGATAATAAGAAGGAAAGTGTCGATGATGAATGCTCTTTCTAATGGTGATGTCATCATTGTGGATATGAATTCCCAGTACCTGTGTAATCACACTGTGATTCGCCAAACACACACACCAACTGTGTAATCGTAATTCTGTTCGCCAAACACACACCAACTGTGTAATCATAAATCTGTTCGCCAAACACACACACCAACTGTGTAATCACGCCTGTGTTTGTGAGACACACATACCAACTGTTCACAGCGCTCTGTGACGGATGTTGGTTTCGCTGCTCATCATCCAGGAACTTGTTGAGAGGCGACTGAGAGATACTGCCAGTGAGCATTCTGGATGGGAGAGGAGAGCCAGACGTACACACACACACACACACACACACACACACACACACACACAGAACTGTGTCAGGGTGGCATGAAAGATGAGGGCCTTCTCATTCTCCTTCAGACCTTTGAAATGTGACTTCTGAAAAGACTGGATATGCATATGTGCATGTGTATGTGTTTTGTGTGTGTGAGAGAGAGTGTAAGAATTGTGACCTTTCGAGCCTTCAGTAATTAGAACACTCCTGGACTTGCTGATGACCGAGAGAGATGGAGAGGAAAAAGTGATAGAAAGAGAACAAGAGGAAGAGGAGAGAGAGTGAGAGAGAGAGCATAGAAAGAGAAGAAATTAGAGGAGAGAGAGAAGTTTGAAAGAAAGTGAGACTCACAGCATAAGCACTGAGAGGAAAATAGAGAATAGAGAATAGGATGGAGAGAATATGAGGAAATAATAAACTTAGTGAGTAATATTGAGAGTAAAAAGTAATGAGACACTGAGCGAGTAGTATAGAGAAATGAAAGAAATGAAAGACTGAGCGAGTGACACAGGGACAGATGGAGAGAGAGGAGATTAAATGAGAGCAGATAAAGTTCATGTGATGTTGTGGCTCCATCATGCTCTTCATGAGGAAGACAGGAGTGCGGAGTCATTTAGCTCGTTAAGCTCGTTAGCCTCGTTAAGCTCGTTACTGGGCTAGACACAGCACTTCCTGTGGAGGGCTTAGAGAATGTCATTGCTGAGATTCCACAGGGGTGTTTGTGGGTGTGTGTGTAGGTGACACACACATACTGAGATGAATAGTTCAGACAGACAGAAAGTGAGTGATATAGAGAAAGTGAGGATGACAATATGAACATGTGAGTAAGAGAGAGGAGGAGAAAATAAACTGCTTTAGGAAACGCTTCCCATTTCTTTTCCTGGAGTCACACACACACATACACACAGAACCCCACACACACACACTTATATACACACACACAGACCCCCGACACACACACACACATACACACACAGACCCCCTCACACACTTATACATACACAAATACACACACACACACACACACAAACACACACACAGACCCCCCAACACACTACACACAGACCCCCCCACACACACACACACACACACACAAACACACACATACATACACATTTGAACACAAGAGATGTGTAGGGGAGGGGGAGAGAGTAGAAGAGAGATTGCTTTGGTGATAATGTAGCTGAATAGTCATGCCAATAAGGCCCGTATGAAATTGAAATTCAATTTGTGTCTTGGTGTGTGTATTTGTGTGTGTGTGTGTGTGTGTGTGAGAGAGAGAGAGAGAGAGAGAGAGAGAGAGAGAGAGTCTTGCAGTGGGAAGGCAGTCTAATGATAGCACTGAGCTATATTTAAGTCGCTGCCATTTATTATGTAACTGTGATATGGCATTTTAGATAAACATTCCCCACAACCATCCCGCCACCACGGCCCACAGCAGCACTGATTTACACTGCTGGGGGAGCATACCCCATACATCATCTGACCAGTAATGAGCAAGGGGCGTGTGTGTGTGTGTGTGTGTGTGTGTGTGTGTGTGTGTGTGTGTGTGTGTGTGTGTGCAGGAGAGTCCGTATGTGTGCGTTGTTGTGTGTATGGTGTGTGTGTGTGTGTGTGTGTGTG
>NC_063199.1:22646039-22658539 GCF_017589495.1 Alosa alosa
ATTAGTTTAACAGTTGAATTGAAAACCGAATTGTCTGTAGTCTCCTTATTTCATGCGACTGCTTAACCAGAGCACTTATTAGACATTCTACGCGATTCACGCAAAATTATTGTGAAGCTTCTGCACAGCGGCGCCATCGACTGGTCTGGCATATGCACTACAGCACATTACACGCAAGGTTTTTTCTTGCCGGAGTCGTTAAAGGTGTGAAGAGAAAATCCACCCGGCGGTGTCGTGTAAACGGCCTCTTAGTGCGTCACTACTGTGTATGTGTGTGTGTGGTCCTCTCCTCTGTGAGTGAGTAGTGCGTCACTGTGGGGTGTCAGGGGGTCTTGCTGATACATATTCAAATGCTAATGAGGTCCCAGAAGGCTTTGCAGTCCTGTCTGGGTGTGATAATTACCTTCAGGTTCACCACTGCTGCACCTATACATACACTGACTACCTGCATGCATGCACATATGCACGCACATACACACACACACAACGCAGACGCACACACACACACACATACATGCACACACACACATGCACACACACACACACACACACACACACACACACACACACACACACACACACACACACACACACACACACAACGCACACCAGCATATACTCCCTCTCTCTCACACACACACATGTCATGCAGAGACACAATTGTACATCACAATCACACCTCTCTGATGCAGCATTCAGCTGCAGTAATACTCAGTACGCAATTACTCAAATGAACGCTGCATTGGTCTGATTGACAGGTGGGATGTTCTAATTAAGTTAACACTAGACACTAATTAAAGCTTTCAAGAAAAGCTTCTAGACTGGATTGGTATGACTATGTTTCCCCTAAACTCAATTATGACTTGTTATGAAGGCCATTATGGCTGGTTATGAAGGCCATACATTATGCTGAAATTTATTATTTATGAATTATGATAGTGATCAGAAAATAATTGATATAGATCTGCGTCAGCGACATGGGCCACATCTTAAACACGGGGATCAGTACGGCAGGGCATGGGGCCACGTCTTAAACACGGGGATCAGTACGGCAGGGCATGGGGCCACGTCTTAAACACAGGGATCAGTTAACAGAGTACAACATTTTTGCACAATGGGCTATGGGTTGGTGTTTTACCAATTTTCTGTCATTTTCTAAAATAGTGACCGTAAGTCTTGAATTGTATCAATTTATCAAGTCTATTGCGAAGTAAAGTCTAATTTTATACAAGTATATTGCAAATTAAAGGGGCAAATTGAATCAAAGGGCTGCCAGGGCTCCCTTGGTAAGAGATTAAGATCTCAACTGGACTAAAATAAGTACAAAATAAAATCATAGGTTTATGCTACAATTTCGGCAAATGTATCTTTAAGTTATGATTATTTTGTTATTTTTGAATAAGTTAATGTTTTCTTAGCCATGGAGGCCAGTAGGGCCAGCACTAATAGCTGGTTTCTGTGGTGTGGATGAGAGATGAATGGGACACACACCAGTCCATCGCAGGTTAAAGCCAGCCCAAGCTGGTGCCACTTACAGCAGATTCAAGATTCAATATTTTATTGCCATACAACTCGGTGCAAGTTGCTAGGGATTTGCTTCAGTATGCTCATGACAGGACAAAGACATCACCATAGACACAGAAAAAGACACAGAACATACAGTATGTATACATATACGGACTCCCACACAGGATCACCCTTGGCATAGGCAGATAAAAAGGACACACTGCTCACAACATACCTGGATGACAGTCCAGGAGGCTAGAGTGACAGGTCAGGTTAAAGTGACATGGTGCATAGGGATGCAGAGTGCAAATCCACAACAATAAATAGATACATAAAACTAATATGGGTAGCATAAAACATATAGAAGAGTATTGTAAAAACAGTGTAAAGAGATGTGCAAATTATATAGGCTTGTTAGGAGAACCTTTTTTTCATGAGATACTGGTTCGAGGATGGAGGGCTGGGACATGCAGATGCAGCTCCTTATCTAACAATATAACACATACCATCAGTGGAACAGCTGGGATTCGAACCGGCAACCTTCTGATAGCCAGCAATCTAACCCTTGAGCTGCAGCTTGTACTCAGTAGGTATAGAATGAGCTTCATTACACACACAGGAGAGTGAAGTTCAGCCCTCTGACTGATTGGCCCTGCGCTTTCTCACTTAAGGGGTCGCCTTATTCAGAGCTCTCTGCGGTTCTTCACTTAAAGAGTGTGTGTGTGTGTGTGTATGTATGCGCTTTCTCACTTAAGGGGGCGCCTTATTCAGAGCTCTCTGCGGTTCTTCACTTAAGGAATGTGTGTGTGTGTGTGTGTGTGTGTGTGTGTGTGTGTATGCACTTTGTCACCTTGCCTCATTCAGAGCTCTCCGCCACCACAAGAGCCATGTGACCTCTCAGCAGAGTTGACTTCCGCGGGTGCAGCTACTGGGCTTTGTGTGAAATAATCACCAGATCTCTAATAAGAACCCTGCTTTGTTTTCCTCTCTCCTCCCCCCCTCTCCTCTCCCCCCCCTCTCCTCTCCTCCCCTCTCAGAAGAATCAGAATTATTTCCGCACAAGAAAAAAAGAAAAAACAAGGAATTTGACTTGGTGAAATGGTGCAGGACACATAAGCGTATTTAATATAATATAATATAATATAATATAATATAATATAATATAATATGACAAAGTGCAGATGCAAGTACAAAAACACTACGTTGAAAGGGGGCTATGTTTTATTGAGGAGTCAAAATGCAGTGGGGAAGAAATTGTTTCTGTGGCACGAGGTCCTGAGGGGTATTTCACAAAACCTATATAAATGTATGGTATATATGGTTATCCTGGCAGAATTCAGCCATGACTTGGTTTCACAAAAGAGATGACACATACAGTAAGTTACCATGGGGATTTATTCTGTGGCCTGGTCCCAACCAGGATATCAGCCAGACTTAGTTAATTTTAATGTTAAATATGTTGTCTTATTGGTTCAGCCAGCTGTCATTCAAATCAGACCTCCTTTAAAAGCTTTATTCCATTTATATAATTTGCTAAATGTATTTGCTTCTTTTGTTGATAGACGTTTGATGAATAGCCTACTGTAGTAGTTGATTGGAAATGGATGGCAATTTTTTGTGAAACGTAGCGAGAGTCTGGTTTGGTAACCAAAGAATACTGCTGAGCTTGTGTAAGCTACAATTTAGTTTGACCAGACCTAATTGTAGTAAACAACATCTAAATGTCTCTCTTTACCACCCCCGCTGGGTTGCTGGCTAGTTTGCACCTCAGAAACGTGTCTGGTGGAACGTTTGGCTGGGTTTGCCAAAACGGTCCCAGGGAAACGTTTCCCTAATGAGACCAGGTTGGCTTTATCACTTATCTTGGATTTCTTAATTCTGCCTGTGAAATAGCCCTCAGGTCATGATGGACCGCAGCCTCCTGCCAGAGGGGAGTGTCTTAAAAAGACTGTGTCCGGGGTGGGAGGGGTGTGCAGCATGTATCATGCTGGTAAGCTGCCTCAGCTGCGTCTCCAGAGAGAGGCAGTTATTGGCTGAGAACTGCCGTTGTAGTTTCTTAGAGTAGCCTACAGCTGTCTAGCCCCTCTCACAGCCTTGTTGAACCTATACTTAACTGTTTTGAAGCTCTGAAGTCTCTGTCTCCACTCTTAAATGCTTCCTCCTTTTCCATCCTTAGCCTTCTGAGTCTACCAGTAAACCAAGGTTTGTCGTTGTTATAGGCTATAGCACACCCCGGTGGGTGTTGGTATGCAGCTATTCTCACAGAAACTGATGCATGACGTGAACGCCTCTGTATACTCATCCAGGCTATTGGTGGGGGTCTTAAAAACCTCCCAGCCAGTGCAGTCCTGCCTGCAGCCTCCACATGCAGCTTCATTTGTCCACTGCTTCCCTGTTTTTACAACAGGTTTAGAAAGTTGCTGTAGTGTAACCGTTATCTATGAAGTGTTGTCCTCTCTGGTCGGACATTTAATGAACTGTCGGTATTTAGGAAGTTCATGGCTGAGGTTTGCCTTGTTGAAATCACCCAAGAGATTGACTACGAAGTCTGGGTTAGTATGTTCCACACACACAGTCTCTGATCTGCCAGTGTGCATTGTGTCTCCTGTAAGATGGCTTGCGGTGGAATGTAAACACCAACCAGAATAAATGAAGCAAACTCACACAGTGAGTAGAAGGGTCTTCAGTTAATGAAGAATGACTCCAGGTCAGGAGTGCAGTGCTGTTGAATAACTGCCACATCATTACACCCACCGCTGTTGATATAAAAACATATTCCTCCGCCTTTCGCTCTTTTCCCGGAGAGTCTAGTGTCCCGGTCCGCTGTAAGGAGTTGGAATCCTGCCAGCTGTACTGCAGATGCGGGAATCATTCCACATGACCACGTTTCCGTGAAGCACAGAACCGCAGATGAAGAAAAGTCTCCTGAAGTCGCCGCCGGAGCCGGACAAGCGCACCGGCTCGCTTCCCTCTTCTTCGGCGTTTCACCTTCCATGCAGCGGTGATTATAATGTCCACAATGACAGTGGACATTGTAATCACCGCTGAGGCGGTGAGGGTAGGGAAAAAGTCCTCGGGGATCCCAGCCCTAATATTCATGAGCTCTTCTCTAGTGTAAAAGTTCGCTGAAGTATAGCAAGACACTGAGTTTACAAACAAACAGAAACAAAACAAAGAACACAGCCATTCGTGGCGCCATGGCAACCAGTCTTCTCCTCTCCTCTCTCCTCTTCTCCTCTCCTCCCCTTTCCTCTCCTCTCTCTTCCCCTCCTCTCCTCTCTCTTCCCCTCCTCTCCTCTCCCTCTCCTCCCCCTTTCCTCTCCTCTCATCCCCTCTCCTCTCCTTCCCTCCGTCTCCTCCTCCACCCTCTCCTCTCCTCTCCTCCCCCTTTCCTCTCCTCTCATCCCCCTTTCCTCTCCTCTCATCCCCCTCTCCTCTCCCTCCTCCCCCCCTCCTCCCCCCCCTTTCCTCTCCTCCCCATCCCCTTTCTCTCTCCCCCCTCATCCCCTCTCCTCCCCTCTCCCCCCCCCCTCTCCTCTCCTCTCCCTCCCCTCCTCCCCCTTTCCTCTCCTCTCATCCCCCTTTCCTCTCCTCTCATCCCCCTTTCCTCTCTTCTCATATCCTTCCTCTTCTCTACTTTCCTTTTTTTCTCTTCCTCTTTTGTCCACTTTCTCTTTTTTCTTCACTTTGTCTGCCGATCTTTCCCCCACTTTTCCCCTCATGTTCTCCATGGCAACACTGCTGTCCTCCACCTTATCATTAGGATATATATAAACACAGACCCACACTCACACAACACACACACACACACACACACACACACACACACACACACACACCCCCCCACACACACCCACACTCATTCCCATTGTCCCAGTTCAACTTATACTTGATGCATATTCATGTATGCTGATCACACATGCCGACACACATGAAGTTTACTGATTTGCATATAAAAAGATGTGTGTGTGTGTGTGTGTGTGTGTGTGTGTCTGCTAACATGCTCGTTAAAGTCTTGCTATCAGGACCCTCTGCTGCACATGGATGCCTTTGTCCCAACTGGCCTTCGGTGTGACTCACAACAACAACACATTCCAGGGGGTCTGCTTCAGCACTACCCTGAAATAGGAAATGTGTGTGTGTGTGTGTGTGTGTGTGTATGTGTGTAGGTGTGTGTGTGTACCTGCCATGTACACTTTTAATGCATCTGACACATGGGTACACACATATGGTGGCATATGGTGGTCAGATAGATAGAAAGATAGATAGATACTTTATTGATCCCCAAGGGGAAATTCAAGATTCATACACAATAATTCACATCCACAGATACACACACACACACACACATACACACACACACACAGACAGATATACAGACACACAGACACACACTCATACACACACACACACACTCACTCCCATTCAGGAGCAGTTCATTAATAGAACAATCCTCATCAAACACTCTGCATAACTTACAAAACCATGAATTTAATTTCCTCACTGGCAGAATTGAATTAACGAAAATAGAGCTAGGAGATCTCCAATTCCGCTAAATCCATCAGCACACACACGCACACAAACACACACACACGCACATGCACACGCACATGCACACATTCCAGTGCTGTGGATTCTAATGCAGAACAATGGCAGAACACACTCACGGTTCTAAGCTGATCACTCAGTGATGAGTCAGAATCAGAACACTAAGGAACAACAGAACCGTGACTGTGCCCGGATCATCTGTGGATTATGTTATGAACTCCACATTGGCCAGGCTATGTGTATGTTTCAGCATGTAGTCTCATCAGTATAACTATAAGAGTATGTTTTAACCCAGGTTCTGTGATAAACTCCGGGTTTTTTAACTACGTTGTTGGTGCTTCGTTTTATGTGTAGGGACCCTAAGCAAGCTACTGACGAGGTTTGATGCTGTTTTGAACAATATTACCGGTTAAGAAAATGCTATTTGAGAAGCGTTTTGCTCATGTCCCTTAGCTAATCCACTGTTTGCGATTTGGGGCTATAGCATATACTGGAGCAAGCTCTGTAGTGGTTGATAAATGAAAGATACTGGGCCAGATGTACTAATGCTTTTGCACCCACTTCAGGCGTATTTGTTTCGCAACGTGCGTGTAAAATCATTGTGAGGTACTGTATGTGCACGTCTATTCTGCGCCTAAATACTTCCGCCTTGTAAAAGCAGGTGTTAATCCAAATTGCAGTTCAATGCGTCAATAAGAGAACCTTTCAAAGACAACAAGATTCGCATTTTGCGGTTTAATAAATCATAGGAGAAAAGTTTTTATTGCACAATAGAGAGCTCCATCAAACCGTAGTAAGGTAGACAACAAGCTACAACCCTTTTAAGGTAAGTAAGGTAGACAACAAGCTACAACCCCCCAACAAGCTTTTTTTATCCGAAAGAACTGTGTACATATGTGGATAAATAAAACGCATCCCTGTGAGCATTCGGCTGTCAGCCGAGCGTCTAGGGACCGTCTACAAAGTGCAAAAACGAAAGTGGATACAAAGATACATTTAAATAGCTTCACTGTTATTGAGCCTAGTGCTTCTAAAATCATAACACATAGCTACTGCTTCCCTAGCAACACACTACACGTGCCAATTATGGGAAAAACGGACTCACCCTATTTATAATATATTTTTAATGGGGGTAAAATTCAATAGCTTGCCTGTCATTGAGCCTAGTGCTTCCAAAATCACAACATACATCTAGGGCCTCACTAGCAACATACTACACCAGCTAATTATGGAAAAACGGACTCACCCTATTTATAATATATTTTTAATGGGGGAAAAATTCAATAGCTTCACTGTTATTGAGCCTAGTATTTCCAAAATCACAACACACATCTAGGGCCTCTGCTCTAGCCACTGCCATTCAGTTGTGGACGTTCGTAAATTGCGTTTATGGGCGGAGAAAGGCGCAGTTTACACTAAGGATTGAACGATTGATAACGACGGAAACTTGGGTCTGACAGCGTTCGCAATCTATGGTTTGTCCATGACGCCGTTGATAACGCTACGTTCGCAAATGTACGTACATCTGGCCAACTGTCTCCACGGCTTATTTGATGTGTTTTAATGCAGAAAAACATCCTTCGGTCAATTTTCGCTGGAATTACAGTTTAAGCAACCATTTGTACCATTATCTCTTTGAACTGTGAATCGGGGCTGTACAATTTACTGTGATCGATTGAGCATTGGTTCTCTCTCTCTCTCTCTCTCTCTCTCTGCGTGTGTGTGTGTCTTGGTTTGAACTTGTTAAGTGCTCTTCAGTAGTTATTTGAAGTCACAGAAGTAATGTCTATTGGTTATTGATCTGCATATAAATGTTTGTGTGAGTTTTGCTCTGTGTGTGTATATGTGTGTGTGTATGTGTGTGAGAGAGAGAGTGACAGAGTTTGGTGGTGTTTTTACACAGTAAAGAGTGGCTGATTAGCTTTAACTGCCACAATTAGCCGTTGACCACGAGTGTGTCTAGACATCCGTCTCTGCTCCACTCTCAAACCATTGATCTCTCTGCACGAAGCCTCCTTATAACCACAAAGCCCTATCAGGCCAGCAATCACATCACCCGCTCACCCTCTCGCTCACCAGCAGCATGGACCGCTCACCCTCTCACCAGCAGCATGGACCGCTCACCCTCTCATCCACTAGCAGCATGGACCGCTCACCCTCTCATTCACTAGCAGCATGGATCGCTCACCCTCACATCCACTAGCAACATTGACCACTCACCCCATCATCCACTAGTAGTCTCCTTATAACCACAAAGCCCTATCAGGCCAGCAATCACATCACCCGCTCACCCTCTTACTCACCAGCAGCATGGACCGCTCACCCTCTCATCCACTAGCAGCCTCTGCCCTCAGTGCAGAGCTGGACCCCTCACCCTCTTATCCACCAGCAGAGCTGGACCCCTCACCCTCTCATCCACTAGAAGCCTCTCTAACTGCCCTCAGTGCAGAGCTGGACCCCTCACCCTCTCATCCACTAGAAGCCTCTCTAACTGCCCTCAGTGCAGAGCTGGACCCCTCACCCTCTCATCCACCAGCAGAGCTGGACCGCTCACCCTTTCATCCACTAGCAGCCTCTCTGGCTGCCTTCACATGGACTCCTCAGAGCAGAGGTGAAGCACTAGTCTGCTGCCTGGCTGCCCGGGCTAAGGTGTGATGATATCCTCCTCCGGTCCACATGGACACTCAATCAGGTTGAGCCACAGAAGGGAACCTTTGATGGGGCAGCAGGGGTGTTTAATGGTCCCCCCCTAATGGTGTTTAATGGTCACTGATCACTCAGGCTGATCTCTCATGATGAGATGTTTTTAGGTAGAGCTCATACACATGCTCAGGCCTGGCACTCACATCATATCTCTGACCACCTGGGATAGATAGCTGATCTGCTAATAATCCTAATGGTGTTGATAGTGCTGCTCATATAGGTCTACTGATACCGTTAATGGTCATACCGCTAATGATCCTGTTTCTGTTGCTAATGCTAACAGTGCTCAGTAGTACCAGAGAGGGTTAAAGCGGAGCGAGAGGCGCAAACGTTCGACAACTTCAGCGTTCGATTATTGCAAGGGGGAGGGGGGGAAATCCCCCTTTATGCAGACCAGAGTAAGCCCTCGCTGCACTAATGTCAATGGAGACTTGTGGAATTTTACCAATAAATTGGTCATTATGTCTTTCTGGATTTGTTGAGGGTTATTTGGAAAATTGTGTCATAATCTGGAAGTGTTTATGATCATTTCAAGCCTAATAGTGTATTTTTTTTAGTGTTCAGATTTGTAATAAAATAACTTCATATCAGACCATGCTGCTGCCAGTTACTGTCTGGTTGTTAGCATGCTAGCTAACCTCTTAGCTAAGGTAACATTTTAAACAGAGAAGTGTAATTGTTTTTAAACGACTAGCTGAATAACATTACTGACATTAGTTAAAGTGAACTTGCAACAGTATATTAAGTTTAAGCGAAGTCCTTCAACTACTAGTCACTTGTTAGCGCATAGCTGTATTGCCATAGCTACTCCCATTCACTTGTATATAGCTTTGTTAGCGCTAGCTAGCTAGCTAGCTCGGTTCACAGACTAATTAAATTGTCCTAAAAAACGATTCATTGGTATCATACATGATTATAGACAATAATACTGTGAACACAATTATGTTTATCTGCTCTTATTGCTTATTAAGAAAGAAAGTTTATTTAGTGACATAAGGTGACACTCCCACTTATGCAGACCGGAACTGTCCCGTTTTGCTCCCATAGTAACAAATTACGTTGCTCTATCTTGCTAGTAATCAAGGATCTTTGGTAGTACTGCTCATATTGGGATAGATAACTATACTGATACCGCTAATGATCATACCGCTATTGATCCTGTTTTGGTTGCTAATGCTAAATGTGCTCAGTAGTACTGCTCATATTGGGATTAGAGTGTCCATACATCTGGATTTAGTCAGACAGTCCGGATTTTAAACTCCCTGTCCGGTGTCCGGCGCAGCCTCAAGCCTGACACTCATTTGTCCTCCTTTTTGCAGTTGCACTGGGCCTAAAAAAAACCCTCTAGATTTTTTTGCTGGGACACAGCATAGCGTCTCTCAAACTATGGAAAAGGAGACTGACTGCTGGTCCGCGGAGCCGTGGAGTCAAATTATGCCCGGTGCTTCTGACTCGTCTGATAATTTGCTGCACAATTGATTGCGGACCGACAGAAAAAGAAAACAAACGTTTTCGCAATCAGGAGGAAATACATGCTAATTTGGTGTCATCAACCATAGAGGCTTAAAATTAACTGGTAGTGAGTCCTATGAGCATTTATTCAATGCATGTGTGTGCACGTCTGCGAGAGAAACTGAAACCACTCAAACGTAGCAAAGCTCCGCTTCAACCTGAAAGACCTGACCCTACATGTGTTGTCTCCTGAGCTGTAGCAGAGGGTAAAGGTGGAGTTTGCTGAGGCTAAATTGAAGAACAGGATACTAATGACACGAACTTAAATCAATTCAAAATACAGGTGGACTCCTGCACACACACAGACAAAGATACTGCAGATAAGTCCCCAATAGACTGAATCACTGTTCTTTATGCTTGGGAAGAACTGAAATGTGTATTTTTTGGCATTCATTTATTTGTTTAGGCTATTTATTTTTATGTGAGCTTAATTTGCGCATTTCCAGAAATGTTATGGTTTGTGGCACTGTGCACTTTGCTAGACAGGCTCATCTGGTCAGTTTTTGAAATAGACACCACGATGTATTAAATACATACTAATACTGTGAACACTTTTTGACTTTCCATGAATATTTTTCCCTTTTCTGTTACACATACATCATGTTATATCACAGATCAATTGTCTTGCAATGAATAGAGTATTTCAGAATCACTGTATAGTGATACCATAGTTATCATGGACAAAGTTATATTGTAGTGGGGAGTACACCAGGGTCCTATGTAATTATTCTTGCCTCACTAAATGCCACCAAGTGTCCTCCTTTTTGGTGTTTTGGAAATATTCATCCTAATTGGGATAGATAACTCTGGTCTACTGATACCGCTAATGATCATACCGCTAACGATCCTGTTTCAGTTGCTAATGTTAACAGTGCTGCTCATTGGGATAGGTAGCGCTGGAAAAGTAATTTTAGGCAAGTCCCTACACTCGGCGGCAGGGTTCTAAATTAACACCTGCCAACCCGCCAAATGCAGGTTAAAATTCATTTTGGCGGGTGTTATAAAAACATAAGGCTCTGTTCTCGGTCATATATCCCCTGGCAGTACTTCCTCATTTTCCCATGACCACTGTGCCGTAATGCTACGTGATGACGTAAAACGTCCATTGGCCGCGCGCAGTTAGCAGTGAAACCAGCACGAGAGACGATGGAAACGAACGGAGCTGCCTACTGTGAACACACAGGAATAGATTCCGTGGGAAGACTAGTGGAAATGCATGGATTCCAGTTGCTGCTACTGGCCAACTGGTATCCATGCATTTCCACAGAATGGTTTTGGAATCTGATCCCTTGTCATACCTGTTAATTCAGACTTCGCCGCCGAACTTATCGCGGGACTAAATTCAAGATGCCGCTTAACGGTAAACTCACAGTACGGTAAACTTACAGTACTGTCAAGGTACTGTCTTGTAAATAAACTACCAGTGCTTTTTCAAAGTTCTCAATGTCTCGTTTTAAATGTCAAGGCCCTCAGAAGTCTACCAATGAAGTATGGAGCTACTTTGAGCCTGGTAAATGGTGTAAACCAGTGATTTATTTGCATGGCTAGGCCGATGCCCGAGGCACCACCATCGAAAAACTGTTGGTAGCATCGGCTAACTAGCGCCAGATTTCCAAGTGCTGGGGACAAGCCGAGATGAGCTATGATACATACGTTCACACTCGGTATCATGTTTCAACACACTTTAGGTCAATATCACACCGGAATTCTCCTTTAACAGGTTAGAGCTTGCACACTACTATGCGGACAGGCACGCTCAAGGGCCTCGACCACCGAAAACGCGGTGAATGCTAGAAATAGGATCGACGTCTATTTTTCACCCGACATGTAAGCGTGTTGGAAGCGTTTCCATTCAAAACAGAAAGTGAAGAGATGTTTTAATAGGCAGAGGGGCCGCCGCAGCGCAGTGTCAGACACGTGTCTGGTGTGGAAAGACATAGAAAACGCCACGCAGCCGCCACACAACTGACACGCAACAGACACACCACGTTCACGCCACGCAGCCAGTCTGAATCAGCGCTTACACTTCACATATCGGCAAGTGGACGGACTCCAAGCAGACTAGAAAGAACAATAAGAACAACTACGCTTCAGTGGTGTCCTCTGCTGTCTGCAGCTCTCCGTGAGTGAGTCTGTAACGAGTTTAATCAAGGCTTAATGCCCCTACTCATGCTGGGTGCCTAGCAGAGGTGTCTAAAAGCCGAAAAGCTGATGAATGTCTTGCTGCACAC
>NC_063199.1:22661039-22663539 GCF_017589495.1 Alosa alosa
TCCTCGGTGTTTCTCTCCTCCTCTCCTCCTCTCCTTTTCTCTCCTCCTCTCTTTGCTCCTCCTCTCCTCCTTCTCTTTTCTCTCCTCCATCCTTTCCTCTGCCTCCTCCTCCTCCTTTCTTCCCTCCTCTCCTCTCCTCCTCTCCTCCTTCTCCTCCTCTCCTCTCCCTCTCCTCTCTTTTTCCTCTGCCTCCTCTTCCCTCTCCTCCATGCCTCCTCCTCTTCTTTTCCTCCTCCTCTCTTCCTCTCCTTTTCTCTCCTCTCCTCTCTCCTCCTCTCCTTTCCCTGCCTCCTTTCCTCCTTCCTTTCCCTCCTCTTCTCCTCCTCTCTGCCTCCTCTTTCGCTCCCTCCTCTCCTCCTCTCCTTTCTCTGCCTCCTCTCCCTCTGCCTCCCTCTCCTCCTCCTCTCATCTCTCCTCATCTACACTCTGCACCTCCTCTCCTCTCATCTCTCCTCATCTCTCTGCACCTCCTCTCCTCTCATCTCTCCTCATCTCTCTGCACCTCCTCTCCTCCTCATCTCTCCTCATCTCCACTCTGCCTCCTCTCCTCTCATCTCTCCTCATCTACACTCTGCACCTCCTCTCCTCTCATCTCTCCTCATCTATACTCTGCACCTCCTCTGCTCTCCTCTCATCTCCTCCTCCTCTGCCTCCTCCTGTCATCTCTCCTCATCCTCCTGCCTCCCTCCTCCTCATCTCTCCTCATCTACTCTCTGCCTCCTCTCCTCTCATCTCTCCTCATCTACACTCTGCACCTCCTCTGCTCTCCTCTCATCTCCTCATCTCCACTCTGCACCTCCTCTGCTCTCCTGTCATCTCTCCTCATCTACACTCTGCACCTCCTCTCCTCTCATCTCTCTTCCCCTCTCCTCTCATTCTTTCCCCTCTCCTCTTCTGTTCTCTCCTCTCCCCTCCCTTCTCTTCTCTCCTCTCTTTTTCTCTCCTTTCTTCTTTCCTCCTCCTCTCACCTCCTCTCCTCTTCTCCATCAGCTGTCCTCTACCTCTCTCGTCCTGTACCCTATTTACGCCTCCTCTATTTTATTTTTTCATCTGGTTCCTTTTAATCTCTCCTCTCACCTTTCATGTCTGTCCTTGCTACTATTTTTTTGTCATTCCAACTGTCCCAGCCTTTCTCTTTGTGTGTGTGTCTGTGTGTGTGTATATATGTATGTGTGTGTGTGTGTGTGACCAAGAGAGAGAGAGAGAGAGAGAGATACCTCTGAAAGAGAGTAAATGAAACCTGAGGAATTTCAGAAGCATGAAGGTGTGTGTGTGTGTGTGTGTGTGTGTGTGTGTGTGTATGTGTGTGTGTGCATGTGTATGTGTGTAACTGGACGGGTTCCAGGGATCCTCTAATCTGGCTGTCTGAGCAATGCCTCTCCTGCCCCATCTACACTCACCTGTTGCAGAACTGATCCACTGTTCCACAGTTCCATGATCACATGGATGATGACCTAGGTGTCTGGATGCATCTCTGGTTCATATAGATGACTACATGCATGTGTGTATGGATCTGGGTGTGTGTATTTACATTGTAAGGTCCATTTCTATCATAAATGGATGAGAACATAATGAATATTTCATATACTCTCTAGAAACACAACAGAAAGGAGAGGGAGAGAGAGAAAGAGAAAAAAAGAGAGAAAGACAGAGAGAGAGAAAGAGAGTTGGACCTGAGGGACGGCACTTTGAGAGATGAAAGATGTGTATAATGAATGAGGGAGTGAGTGAGAGAGAGAGAGATGATAAGAGATGAATTGACAGGTGTGTGTGTGTGTCTGAGAGAGAGAGGGAGTGAGGGAGTGAGGGAGAAAGAGAGATGATTAGAGATAAATTGACAGGTGTGTGTGTGTGTGTGTGTGTGTGTGTGTGTCTGACAGAATAGACAGAAGCATGTAGGCAAGTGCCATGATTCCCTTTGTAGTGCTAGCAGTCCAGTGACAGATTCCCCATATGTACCCAAAAGTGCCACAGTGCATTTGATGTGCAGTTGTGTTAAAGTGTTGGATGGGGCACCCAGAGCTGCTCAGCAACGCCAGAGCCTGCTTGCTATTGTGCATATTTATTATGGACATTTATTATGTGTATGATGGTGTATGCGAGAGAGTGTGTGTGTGTGTGTGTGTGACCTTGATGCCAGCGCCGTTTTGTGTTAGCTGAGCTCCAAGCACAGTGTGTGGAACACTCAGTGACTGTGTAGAATGTTTGTTCTCTCTCTCTCTTTCTCTCTCTCTCTCTCTGCATGTGACAGAGAAACAAGTGAGGTTGAGAGATGGATAGATAGAGGCAGAGATGGATAGAGAGGAAGAGAGATAAACAGAGAGAGGGAATCAAGCAGAGATGACGTTCAGTATGAACACATCTGGAACGGCCTGTCAATCACCCCCCTCTCCACACCTCCTGTCTCACTGGAGCCTCACTTTCCTCATTCCACTCACTTCACTCTCTCCCCTCCTCTCTTCCATTCTGTCTCTCTCTTTATCACTCATTCACTCACTTC
>NC_063199.1:22668539-22673539 GCF_017589495.1 Alosa alosa
CGACGCGGACTCCGAACCATCCAGAATGTTCTCAGAATGCTGGCTGGGGAAGTGGCGGCACGGCACGTCTCATATATCTGTTTAAACTTCTTTCTTCTCCTCCTCCTCTGTTCATCTTTTGCACCCTCCTCTCCTCTTTCCTTCTCTTCTATCCCTCTATCAGGATGTGAGGGATTATTATTAGCTCTAATGAATGGATGGGGTTGACTCTCTCTCTCTCTCCCTCTCTCTCTCTCTCTCTATTTTCCTCCGTGGGGATTTTCTCTCTCCTCTCTTCTCCTGTCAATCTCTCCATTCTTGGCTGTTCCTCTCTCCTCTGTTCTTCTCTCGAGCGTTTCTCCCCTTTTTTCTTTTCTCCATTTTCTGTGACTCCCTTGATCCCTTTCTTCCACTCCTCTTTCCCCCCCCTCGCTCTCTCTTTCTCTCTCTCTCTGTTACCCTTTGTCCTTTTCTCGTCTTCCTCCTCAACTCAAAGGTCAAACCCATAGACACACTCCTTGTCATGCCCCAATTCTCCATCACCTTGGAGATGGAGAAATATTTCCCTCTGTCCCTTCCTCCTTCCCTCTCTCCGTCAGTCATCCTCCCTGTTTCCCTGCTCTCTCTCCCCGTGTGTGTGTGTGTGTGTGTGTGTGTGTGTGTGTCACCGCGCTTGTGCATGCTTGTGTGTGTGTGTGTGGGGATGCTCTGACCTGTGTCTCTCTCTCCAGCTGTAGTGGGGATATAGACAGAGACTTTTGGAATAACAATGACAACAGCTCCCAGCATCAGCAGCCTCAGCATCAGCACCAGCACCATCAACAGCACCATCAGCAGCAGCAGCAGGCCCAACGCTGGACCTCCTACCCCCCTAAGGAGTTTGTGCTAAACATGTCCCCCTATACCCCCTGCGGAGACTCCCGCCTCTCCCTCAAGTGAGTCTCAGTGCAGGCTGGTAAGAGAGCCCCCTCCTATCCCAAACCCAACCCCCCCATCCTTACCCCCACCCCACCCCACCCCACCTCAACACACACACACACACAGGGGAGGTGAGGTGATCTTTGCCATTTCAACTTTGACCCATGAACTCCAGCCCCCTGGCCTTTGACTCTGACTAGCTAACTAAACACGTGAGCGGATTCTAGCGGCCGGTCTAGCTAATAGCCAGCAGTAGCCGTGCTGTGTGGTTGTGGTTGGTTGTAGCCGTGCTGTATAGCTCTAGTGTTCTCAGTGGACGCTTGAAGTGTCTGACTCTTTTGGCTCCCTCTGAGGCCCCAGGCAATGCTGTTATCTTAGCCCTCAGAGCTAATATTGCGATAGCTGGGAGGGAACACACACACACACACACACGCCACACACTGAGATGACTTTATTAACCTTTATGAACAAAGACGGCCAGGTAAAAAAATCCAGACTAGCTTTGATTTAGTCTCACACAGGTGTCACCAGTCAGCATCGCTCCCCAGGATTAGCAAGCAGATTCCAGGCAGAGAACCGTGTCTTATTCGGGATGGGATTTCCTGTGGAGCCCGCTGTTGAGGAGCGGGAGGCTAGTCATGCTAATGCACTCGGTCACAGCGCTACCAGCTAACGCAATGAGACGGATAAATACAGCTGAACTGAACTGAGTTGAAAGGAATCAAACTGAGGTGAATATGTGGGCTGCATTGTCAGTCACATACTGAACTGAAATGAATTGAAAGGAATCAAACTGAATTGAATGTGTGGGCTGCACTGTCAGTTACATACTGAACTGAATTGAGTTGAAAGGAATCAAACTGAATTGAATGTGTGGGCTGCACTGTCAGTCAATTACTGCAGGAGGGTTTGATTAATAAGAGGGACACCAAGGACTTGTATTTCGGCAACTTGTTTCACCTTCTATCGTCGTAAAAAGCTTAAGCCGGTGGGATTGACTACGTTCAAAACCAACTTGAACTTGATTTCCAACAAAAATAGGATCTTCTTTCCTTCTAAATGCAACTTAGACATCTAATCCAACGGTGTATGCGTGTGTCAATGTAAATGTAAACAAAAAGCTTCAATCTTGTTTTGTAAGTGGCTTCGTGGTTTCGTGGTTGCGTGGTTGCGTGAGTTCGTGGTCAAAAAACTATATTGCTCCTAACTGTGGCTTGCACTTCTTCTCTATTGTGGTCACCTGCCGAGCCTCACTTCCTGTCTACCTATATAGAGTTCCTGGTGGTTTCATAAGACAAAGTAAAAGTGCCAGCAGGGGGAGGTAAATTTCAATAAAATAAACTCACTGGCCCTAACAACTTGCTTTGTTGGACACTTGGACAAGTGTGAAGGCTAAGCTTGCTTAATAACTAACACCTATTCGCAAATGTAATACCATGAGAGAGATCCTAAGCAGTGGGCCAACTAAAAGCTATCTCACACCACATGATGCCATTAGTTCATGCACAAGAACTTTGCTCATAGCCTGACTTTGCACTTTGCCCCTGATCTAGGGCCTTGTAGAGGACTGCTGAGTCACCAGTCTGATCTAGGCCTTGTAGAGGACTGCTGAGTCACCAGTCTGATCTAGGCCTTCAGGACTCGTTGCTGAGTCACCAGTCAATCGTTGTCAGCAGAGTGGTCAAAGCCTCTGCCATGAGTCATCAACATAGACCACCAATTCTCAAGGGAAGATACACTGTTAATGAAACACACACTGATACTCTATCACATACTGATAATGTAGTGTGTGTGTGTGTGTGTATTGTATTCCAAAGTAAGTTGCAGCGTGTTCTTTTATGTGTCCTGCCTGTATAAGGATCTGTGTTATGCTCCTGAGGTATCGCCTGAGGTAGATGTGTGACCCAGCCGCAGTAGACCACAAACAGTCTAGAACGTTCTGAGAGCCGACCCCCCGCTAACGTAGCCTACAGTGCAGTATTGGCTCATGCACTAATGGCAGGGTAATGGACGAGCAACAGGCCGTTATTTTCATCATGGAAATCAACACTTGTAACAAAGCCCCATCTCATTTTACTGCAGTGAGTCAGATCGATCCCCTGTCAGATGCTGGACGATGACTAATGTTGATTTTAACAATGCTGCTTCACTGATTCGTCTGCATCAGAGATGGTGACTAATGTTGATTTAAACAATGCTGCCCAGATGTGCGTCCTGCAGCAAAAATGGGGAGGGATATTGGATAACGTCCTCTCTGCCACCCGCTTATTTGACTGACACATGCAGGCAGGTTGTGATAGTGATAGCTTGTTTTGGATGTTTGGACCCCGTTCTGTGGCAGCAACGGAAAATTACTATAAAATTACAATGTAATATGATTCCATATATGGAGCTCAAAAGTAGAAATGAAGACTAAGTAGTGGTGACAATGCTGTCTTCCATGTCAAACATGTAGAGTTAGTCAGTGTATATCTTATGTTATTGTACGCCTCCTGAATAACTTGTGTTGTGTGTGTATAGTATATACTCTTTTGATCCTGTGTGTGTGTGTGTGTAGTTCGGATGTTTGCACAGATGGTGAGTTTTTCTCTCTGTAATTCATTTATTTGTCCTAGTCACACAGACACAGAGAGCACAGAGAGATTCACCTAGGTAACCATCCCAGATGTATAGTATGCATACGTCAGAGGTGACTTTAGATCATTAGTGTACATACATGTCCATGTCCATGACCATATATGGAACACTATTGTGCTCCTCTGACACTTTTGAGGCGTTCTTCCAGCCCTGGATTACAAGTGATGCAACATCCATGTCCTGAATTCCTCTATTTGTCCTCTGTGTCAAGGTTACCTCACAGTAGTGCATATATTCACACACGACACAGCATGCTCCAGATAACATGCATACAGATACTTATCTGCCCCTATCAATGCAGACTTCTGGTCTTTGTAGGAAGATTGGAACATTATGTTAAGTCTCAGCACAATCTCATGTCTTCATATAGGCCTCAGGATGCATAATCTTGTGGTAGTTTTCTATGCGGTGTCCATTAAAGGACGGTATTTGCTTTGAATGAAGTCGGTGCAGAGCCCTCATATGTTGTCGTAATCATTAAAATGAGGGAGTGTGTTAGCACAAATAACGTCATGGCTGTTAACAGGCAGAAAGAGAAACCTACAGTTTAGTGAGTACCGTTCAACGACTGCCAAAATAGTTGATTAATTTGTCAACAACTAATTGGTTAGTTGATTAACTGTAGTGGCAATCATCAAGAAACTGGTCATAAGGATGGACAGTATCTTTCTGTCATAGCTGATGTCATAAGAAGATGAATTTTGAAGATGGTCAATAACTTTGATCTGTAGCCTATCAATTATACACATTAGCGGTACACCAATTGACAGACTAACCATACTTTCATATATTAACGCACACGCACACGCACACACACACACACACACACACCTCACATGAGACACCCATTATAAGCAGAATGAAGTCCTCTGAATCAATGTTTAACGTACTAAGAGCTTGTTAAGACATGCTGTCACCCCTCCTCCTCCTCTCCTCTCCTCTCCTCCCTCTTCTCTCCTCCTCCCTCTCCCTCTCCTCCTCCTCCTCCTCCTCTCCTCTCCTCCCTCTCTCCCTCCTCCCTCCTCTCCTCTAATCTCCTCCTCCTCTCCTCCTCTCTCCTCTCTCCTCTTCCCTCCTCTCCTCCTCCTCTTCCCTCTCCCCTTCTCCCTCCTCTCCTCCCTTCTCTCTCCTCTCCTCTCCTCTTCTCCTCTCCTCTCTCTCTCCTCCTCCCTCTTCTCTCTCCTCCTCTCCTCTCCTCCTCCTCTCCTCTCTCTCCTCTCCTCCTCTCTCTCCTCCTCCTCTCCTCTCTCCTCCTCTCCTCTTCTCTCCTCCTCTCCTCTCCTCTCCCCTCTCTCTCCTCTCCTCCTCCTCCTCTCTCTCCCTCCTCCTCCCTCCTCTCCTCCTCCTCTCCTCCTCTTCCTCTCCTCTCTTCTCTCTCCTCTCCTCTCTCCTCTCCTCCTCCCTTCTCTCCCTCCTCTCTCCTCCTCCTCCTCCTCCTCCTCCTCCTCTCTCCTCCTCTCCCTCTT
>NC_063199.1:22678539-22681039 GCF_017589495.1 Alosa alosa
GACAGTCCTGCTCCTTGGCTACTCCCTCTTTACAGGCAATCCACACACCTTCCCCTGGGACCTCCCTGCTCTCCTCCGCCAGCTGTGGCAGCCTACTCCTCCACCACCTACTCCACCACCACCTACTCTTCCACCACCTACTCCTCCACCACCTACTCCACCTGTACTCTACTCTACTCCTCCACCTCCTACTCCACCACCACCTACTCTTCCACCACCTACTCCTCCACTACCTACTCCACCTGTACTCTACTCTACTCCTCCACCACCTTCTACTCTTGTGCTCTACTCTACTCCTCCACCACCTTCTACTCTTGTACTCTACTCTACTCCTCCACCACCTACTCCTCACCACCTACTCTACCTGTACTCTTCTCTATTCTACTTCTCCCACTCCTAATTTGTATTTCCTACTCTACTCATCTCTATTCAGCTTATATCTACTCTACTTATTCTCATCTCTACTCATCTCTGCTCTATTTTCATTTCATTACTCTACTCTATTCTATCTTTATTCTTTCTGCTTATCTTATCTCTATCTCTACTCTATTTCCTCATTTACTTTCTCTTTAGATCAATTGGTATTATCTATCTATCTATCTATCTATCTATCTATCTATCTATCTATCTATCTATCTATCTATCTATCTCTACTCTACTCTACTCTACTCTACTCTTCCACCACCTACTCTTCCACCACCTACTCCTCCACCACCTACTCTAATCCTCCTCCACCACCTCTACTTACTTATTCCTCTATTCTATTCTACTCTACTCTACTCTCTCTATTCTATTCTACTCTACTCTACTCTACTCTATTCTACTCTACTCTACTCTACTCTACTCTACTCTACTCTACTACTCTACTCTACTCTACTCTAATCCACCTGCTGCTTCTTTGCACTCTACTGCCTGTGTAGTGCTATGATGCCTCTAAACTTGTTCTGTTTTACAATGCCTTACACACACACACACACACACACACACACACACACACATATATATATATATATATATATATATATATATATATATATATATATATACATGCACCTTAACACACGAGCATATTCACACACACACACACACACACACACACACACACATGACCATGAAGCGGTTTCATTAGCACTGTATAATTCTTCATCTTTTTCTCTCAATGTTTGTCTCTCTATTTCTCTCTTCCTGTTCCTGTGTGTTTTGCTGTTGTTCTCCTCCTCTCCCCTCTCCCAGTGTGGGGGGGACCAGACCAGAAGGGGTAGTGGGGGGGAGGGGCGAGGGGTGAGCTGCCGCTCCATCCTGTGGTGATCTGAGGTGAAAGTGGGCCTGGGACTCGGCAAAGGCGGCAAATGGCAAACAGTGCAGAGCCGCATGCAGTCTGGAGACCTGAAGGCCAGCAAGTAGGTACCGCGTGTGTGTGTGTGTGTGTGTGTGTGTGTGTGTATGTGTGTGTGATAGACAAAGAAATACAAAGAAATACAAAGAAATAGACAGATAGACAGACAGGCTTGAAGAAAGGCCAACAGCCAGACAGGCTAATAGGCAGACAGACAGGTTTATAGACAGATATAAAGGTTGTATAGGTATGTCTGTGTGTATGTAGCTGTATAGTTACAATTATCTTTTTAAAAAAGCTTTTTGCTAAATGTATTTTATAGGTTTTCCATTTAACTACTTATTGGCATTATTGATCTTTTTTCTTAATTATTGACCTTGATCTTTTTTAATTGCATTATTTATTTATTTACTTACTTACTTACTTACTTACTTACTTACTTATTTATTTAAATTGTTGCTCTGTAGCACTTTGAGATTGATGTAATGTAAAGCGCAATACAAATAAAATGTATTATTATTATTGTTTATTATTAATTGTGGTGTTTTGTGATTGTCCCGTGTTGTAGGTGTGTTATGTTGTGTCGTGGCGTGTATTTTAATGACAGTCAGCATGCATAGACTCATTGTCTTGTTTTGAACTGCTGTCCCCACCTACTCATTCACACTCAAAAACACTCACTCTCTCACACACACACACACACACACACACACACACACACACACACACACACACACACACACGTATGCATGCGTCATACCGTACACCTGCGTTGCGTGTGCCATTTTCAGTACAGTACAGGATGGGACTGTAGCGGAGATCATTAGCTGATGTATGTGTGTGCGTGTGTGTTTATATGTGTATGTGCGTCAGCTCTGGCTGAAGGTGATTCAGACACTCTGTGCTCACACACTGACTCACACACAACCTTCAGTCGCTCCTGTTTGTGTGTGTCTGTGTGTGTGTGTGTGTGTGTGCACAGTGAGTCACTCACTGAGAGTGAGAGTGTGTGTGCGTGTGTGCGTGTTTGTGTGTGTGTGTGTGTGTGTGTGTGTGTGTGTGTGTGTGTGTGTGTGTGTGTGTGTACAGTTAGTCACTTACTGAGTGTGTGTGTGAGTGTGTGTGAGTCTATGTGTGTGTGTGAGAGAGAGTGTGTAGTTAGTC
>NC_063199.1:22686039-22689607 GCF_017589495.1 Alosa alosa
CTGTGCTACTGCTGCTACTGTGTGTGCCTGACCTGCCTCTCCTTCTCCCTCCTGCTCCTCCTCTCCCCCCCCCCGCCTCCTCGCCACCTCCTCTTCATCCCTCTCCTCCTTCTCCTCCCTCTCTCCCTCCATCCTCTCCTCTTCCACCTTCTCTTCATCCCTCTCCTAATCGCTCCTCTCACGCCTTACCTCCCTCCATCTCTCCTCCTGCTCTTCCTCCTTCTCCTCCTCCTCTTCCTCCCTCTCCTCCTCTCCCTGTCCACTCGTGCCCACGCTGGGGTAATCTCTCCTGTCCTGGGGTTCCTCCTTTCCTCCTCTCCTCCTCCTCCTCCTCCCATCCTGTCTTTCTCATCCCTCGCTCTCTCCTCCTCGCCCTCCCTCACCTCTGTGTGACCCTCTCCTCCTCCTCTTCCTCCTCCTCTCCTCCTTCGCGCCGTCTGTGCCTCCTCAGCCTCGCCTCCTCCTCCTCATCCTCTGTCGCCGCGACGACTGATGCCCTCCCCCCGCTCCCCTCCGCCACCACATTGGAGCGCATCCCGCTGTCGTCGGTGGCGACGGGGGCAGTGCGTCCGCGCACGCTGATACGGCAGCAGAGCCTGCAGCAGCCCCTAGGCCACGCCCCTCCGCTGGGCTCCCTGCGTGACCGCGCCCCCATCTCCATGAGCTTGGGCCAGCTGACCTCTGACCTCTGATTGAGGCCAGCCTCCACAGGCCCCAGGGCCGAGGAGGAGCTGAAGGCAGGGGGGCGCGGGGCGGGGGTGCAGGCTGCAGCAGGGCCACCCTGCCCAGGCAGCTAGGGGCAGAGAGAATGCGGGCAGCTGGGACTACATGATGGGCCAGATGAGAGACCGCGGCCTCGACGTCAAGTCCTTCCTGTGAGTCTCTTCTTCTTTATCCTTCCTATAACACACACGTGTTCCTTCTCTCTGTCTCTCTCTCACTCTTCTTCCCTCTCTCTCTCACTCTTCTTCCTCTCTCTCACTCTTCTTCCTCTCTCTCACTCTTCTTCCTCTCTCTCTCTCTCTTTTTCTCTCTCTCTCTCTCTCTTTTCTCTCTCTCTCTCTCTTTTCTCTCTCTCTCTCTCTCTCTCTCTCTCTCTCTTTTTCTCTCTCTCTCTCTCTCTCCATTTCTCTTTCTATTGCATTGATCAGATCTTCTGTCAGACCTGTGGTAGGATGCACAACAGTACACAAACACGGGTCCAGGCGTGTGTGTGTGTGTGTTTGTGTGTTAGTGTATGCTGTCTGTCTCCTGTGTTCAGAGTGTTGACCATTCTATTGATCGAGGCTGTTTCTATTGTACATGTGTGTCAGAGGTGGGAGTAAGTCACACATGTGCAAGTCTCAAGTCTTAACCTTCAAGTCTCAAGCTGTTGATCAAGAAAGTCCTAAAAAGTGTGTGTGTGTGTGTGTCTGTGTTTGTCTGTGGTCTGGATATTGTTTTCTGTGTGTGTGTGTGTGTGTGTGTGTGTGTGTGTGTGTGTGTGTGTGTTTGTGTGTGTTAGTGTATGCTGTCTGTCTCCTGTGTTCAGAGTGTTGACCATTCTATTGATCGAGGCTGTTTCTATTGTACATGTGTGTCAGAGGTGGGAGTAAGTCACACATGTGCAAGTCTCAAGTCTTAACCTTCAAGTCTCAAGCTGTTGATCAAGAAAGTCCTAAAAAAGTGTGTGTGTGTGTGTGTGTGTGTGTGGTTGCATGTTTATTTGTGTGTCGTGTTTAAAGGCTTGGTTCAGTTGCAGTCCAAGGCTGTGAGGCGGGCTTCTCAGAAGAGGTCAGACGGATGAGAGAGAAGCTGCTCTGCCACACGTCCTGTGACAGACCACACACCACACACCACAGACCCCAGATCAGAGATCAGAGGCCAGCGCTGGCATTGGTGGAAGTGGAGCCGTAATTGCTGTGGCCTTTATGGTGTCGTGTCTCTAATAGCAGATAACAGCACAGAAACCCCTCAAAGAGACACCAATTAAATACAGCGCAATTACACGGCAGACAGTGGTCAATACCTAATTACACTGCTGCGTCTGGACATCTATAGAAGTGTGGATTTAAGCGATCCATTGACAAAGAGAAGGAGACCAGTGCTGTTATGTATCCAGGATGTTTCTTTTAGACCAAACGTTGTGTTTTGGGGAGAGAGCAGTGCCAAGCCAGCAGTGCTGAGGTTTTCAAGTCCTTACTGTAGGGAGTCTGTGCTTATGGCGTCATCTCACTTAATGGGCTCCCTACTGAGGGGTATTCACACATATACAAACACACACACACACAAACACCTCATGTGTGCACAAACACACCACATGTATACACACATACATACACACACACACACACACAGACTAAGGCAGTTAGTGCTTGCTAGACAGAGATGGAGCTCTTGCACACTCCCTCTCGTCATTACCAGAGCATATGCTGAGAGGGTGACATGCACGAAATTAAATTATCATGGATGGGGGCTCTCTCCTGAGGGAGACAGTGTGTGTGTGTGTGTGTGTGTGTGTGTGGGCGCGTCAGTGTGAGTGTGTGGCTGGAATTTATTATAAATATTTAATGGGGAATCAATACAGGCTGTGTGTGTTCATACTTGGCTAAGTAAACACACTTATGAGGGACGCATGTGCTTCCTAGACCACAATCACCCCCCAGAACACACACAATAACACACAACACACACAAAGACACACACAAAGACACACACTCTGCAAGGATTCACTGTATGTCTTCAATTTTTTCTTCCTTCCTTCACTTATTCTTTCCTTCAATTGTTCCTCTCTTTTGGATTCATTGTGTCAGACACCAAACAGGACGAGGACCACAAAAGCGTCACGTTAGAATGTTTATTTAAGTGTCAGGTTACGTACTCTAGGGGTCTCGGAGTCTAAGAGTTCATGCGGTGTGTGTTCCCCCACAGCCGAGCAGCAATGGCAGGAGCTGGATGAGATCCGGGAAGTCCTGGGGAAACACACACAAGCAATTGAAACGAAGCAGCAGTACAGCCAAGGGCTAGGCTGTATTCGTGAGAAGAGAGACGGAAGGCAGGTCAGATTACCGGGGCTGGAGATCAGCAGTCGAGCTGGTCTGGGTTCACAGGCAAAGAGTCAGAGTCGCTTTTCCCCAAGACAGGCAGGTAACTGGTGCGGGTTTGCAGACGATCTGACAGTGGACTGAAAAGCAAGGCTTACACTGGGCATGATGAGTGGTGAATGCAGTGCAGCTTGGTAGGTAAATCCAGGGTGAGGCAGAGCAGAGCAGTGGAACAGGTGGAGGTCATCAGACTTTTTAATCAGCGTGTTACCAGGCAGAGAGAGCTCATGACAGAACCCTCTAAGGGATCGGCCCCAGAAGTCCCTCAAGAGGACACCACGCTGGGAGGGCGGAGGAGCCAGAGGGCGAATTCCTCCGAGCGGTCCGAGGAACATCCTCAACTCGGGGAGTTGAGGGTCGGGACAGAAGACGGACAGGTACCGACAGGGTCAGGGTCAGGCACAGGACAGGAAGCCGGGCGGGCAGGACGGTTAGGACCCCTGGGGCGGCCTCACGGATTGCAGGTTGATCAGGATGCAGACGGT
>NC_063199.1:22690107-22692607 GCF_017589495.1 Alosa alosa
CAGAACACTGGCAATACTCACATCCCCAGCTATTAACAAACAAACAAACATGCAAACAAACAATCACTGCACTGAAAACACTGACAACGTATGAGAGGGGACAGAACTATGAACGACACACACAGCTACATGACAACACACTAACTCTCTCTCCTACTCACTTCCTGTCAGTCTCCACTATCCTATCTGAGTAAAGGCATAAAAAGCCCCCCCAAAAAAAACTTTAAAAAAAAAAAAAAAAAACACACACTAACAAATGATAACAAATCAGACATTGGACATATCGTGTAGTTATTCTATGCGAGTCATAAATCATACGTCTGTAATAAAGCTTATCTGAATCCACGTCTGCCTTTTGATTTTATGATATAAAAATGGGGTTGATCAGAGCAGCAACAGCCCTCTTACCACAAACTTATCAGGCCGGGTCAGACTCCACTGTACTGGGATGCACGCCCACGCACACACACACACACACACACACACACACACACACAACACACACACACCTGGTCCAGGATCACTGACTCCTGGCACGCATGCCCACATACACACACACACAAACACATACACACACCATTGTTGCCATGCTATTAACCAGAAGGTAACAACCCTCCTTCAACTCGACAAAAGGCACCATGCACTAAAGTACTTGGTAAGGCACATGTGGGAATGAAAGTGCATTAGACGACTATAAAATAAACATAAATACACATGCACACACTAGGGAGTTCCTCAACTAGCAACTGATACAGGCCATAGTCATCTCATGAGTCGACTACTGTAACGCCCTCATGACGAGCATCCCAGACTACACAGTGAAACCCTTTCAGATGATCCAGAGCATGGCGGCGTGGCGTGCCTGGTCTTCAGACAACCCAAAAGGCCACATTACCCCGTTACTCATGGAGCTCTACTGGCTACCTGTAGCTGCCCACAATCAATTCAAATCGCTAATACTTGCTTAAACAGTTGAGGAGTGAATTATTTTCCTGGTTCCTTCTAGAATTCTACGCAAACAATCTATAGTTTCAGTGTTCTTTATACTGTCTATGGGGAAACTCTCGGATTGCGAACATTCTAATCACATTTTTGTGACCGTACTCCTCAACAGGTTAAAAAGTAATCTCCGGTTCTGCACCCACTTACATAAATGCCCTCTTACAGGCATCTGCTACCTCCCAACTGTTCTCCGATGGACGATGCCTGTCTCTGCCACCTGTACGCTCGTAATCCAAACTTTTCTCTCTCTCTCTATTTTTACTTACTCTCCAAGCACTGCTAACAACTGGACATGCGCCCCCCCCCCACACACACACAGCTCACCTTGGTGTCGCAGTCCAGTAGTTTGATGGCCTGGTCGCTGACCTGCAGTAGCATCTCCTGTGTCCAGATCTTATCTTTGGATTCCAGTAGAATCAGCTTCTTAATGGCATCGTCCACGGTGCCGATAGACTCCGTCTTGTCCATTATGAAGGTGGACAGGTGCTGGGGGTGGATGGCGAGGGAAGGGCGAGGAGAGAAAATAAGTCATTCAAAGTCAGGTCAGGAGCGTTTCATTATCAAGTCTTACTACTATTTCATGCTTTTGTAACAGCAATGACACATGTACACACACACAAACACACACACACACGCACACAGATACATAAACACAGACACATATGCACACACATGCCAGCACACACACAGATGATTATCAGAGCAGAGTGTTATCATCCTTAAGAATTCCTGACAGTGCCTGCCTGCCAGTGGAGAGAATGATTAACGCATTGCTCATGCCTCAAGACCGCGTGGGCAGAGACTCTGCCTTGGGGATAGGAGAAATGAAACTCAGAAGTGGCATAGAGAAGAGTGAATAGAGCAGCATAGAGCTCTCATCTGGAGAATAGAGTAGCACAGAGCTCTTATCTGAAGAATAGAGCAGCATAGAGCTCTCACCTGGAGAATAGAGTAGGCCTAGTATAGAATCCCGCACTAAGGCAAAAGGTCGTAACTTCGATTTTGTCGAAAATGAGTTTTTGTCATTATTAGGACAATAAACATAATGTAGTGATCTGAGCCTAGGTGGTTCATGACCGAACTCCCATAGTGCTGTGCAGTGTATGTGTGTTTTTGGTTTTAGTGAGAGTAATTGCGTTTACCTTGTCATGTATGTGTTAGCTGGTATAGTCTTTCTTTATGTTGTACCTCATGTGTTTACCCCGTGTATTGTATGTGACTACCCTGTTTGTGTATCGTGCTTGTTTAATTGACTTCCCTTGTGTTGCCTGAGTAACGGCGTTCGTGAGTTTTGGTGCATAATCAATAAAACCATTCGGAGACCACTTTGCAGTTTGTTACAATAAGTCTTATCATGTCGACAAACATCAAGTTTCAATTCGGTTGTTTTTTGGGAGAAATAAGATTATGTTTTTTCCGTAACTTCAAAAAGCCGAGGGTAAACTGTAGCAGAAGCCCGTAACATCAGATACGGCGGCTGTATGCCTTCCTTTTACGC
>NC_063199.1:22697607-22700107 GCF_017589495.1 Alosa alosa
AGGTCTGTCTAGTTTGGCACGGGCAGAGCGTAGAGCTTGTCCTTAGCTGTGGAGTGCAGAGCGGCTTATCTGTGACGACGGTGTGGTTCAGTGACCCCGAGCAGGGGTTGGTGCTCCCGAGGTAATGATTACCGTAAGAGAGCACTTGTGCTGATCAGCTACACCCAGAGGATCTCCTGTCACAGTCAGGGACCAATCTACCTGCAGCACTCTTCCCACAGGATCTCTCTCTCCCTCTTTTTTTTTTCTTTCTCTCCCTGCCTCTCTCTTTCTTTTACTTTTTCTCTCACTCTCCCTCTCACCCCCGACTCTTTCTCTTTATTTCTTTCTCTCTGTTTCTTGTTATCTCTCTCTCTTTTCCTTCTTCCCTCTCTCTCTCCATCTCCACCTCTCTCTATCACTCCATCGCTACAATCACAACTTCTTTGTTTCCTCCCTTCACCCGGTCTTCCTGCAGCGCTTCAAAGCAGTGGTGTGTGTGTGTGAGAGAGTGTGTGTGTTTATGTGTGTGTATCTACGAGTGTGTGTGTGTGTGTGCGTGTGTGTGAGAGTGTGCATGTTTATGTGTGTTTATGTGTGTGTATCTACGAGGGTGTGTGTGTGTGTGTGTGAGTGTATCTACGAGTGTGTATGTGTGTGTGTGTGTGTGTGTGAGTGAAAAAGGAACCTACACATCCTTTATTGATGTCTGACATTTAGCCACTTCCTAAGTCCCTCCCTGTTCTGCTTCTCCACCAATAAGAGCAGCTGCTGACAGCCGACACTCTGCGATGTATGGAGTCATTCACGACTCAGTCTCCATTTATTATGGATAGGTAAACAAACCCGTAAACAGATTTGTAAACAAGCAAACATCGGCAGAGGAGTCAGGGGGTCGGGAGAGTGAGAGCCTGGCTGAGACTGCAGGGCAGGGCCATCATCAACCACACATCACACACACACACACACATCAGACACATCACACACACCCTGCCTAACCAAACAGCATACAGGATGTGTAGAGGGGCATTAGGCATCAGTATGGTCAGAGTTAGGTAGGGCAGGAAAGGTATATGGGGGCAATACGGATGGGCAGAGGCAGAAATGGGATACGGGGCTGTTAGGTATGAGCCAGGGCAAAGGGCAGATGGCAGAGCTGTGTTGGTGGACAATAGGCAAGGGCTGTCTGGGGCATAGAGGGCAGTAGATATGAGCTGGGGCAAACATGACCTGGGGTAGAGGAGGTTTAGGGGGCAACAAACATAATTTGGGGTAGAATAGGTCAATAGGGTCACACAAACTGAAATGGTACAAAGATTTAGTTCTTTGTCAACTGAATACACACCTAAACCGTCTAAACTTCCTGATACCATGAAGGTTGTATAGGCAACCAGTACTGATAGTGGAGTTAAACACAAAGCATAGCACGTATGTAAAAGCTAACAGCTGCCCAGGTGGCCTACTATAGGAAACTAATATGAAAACACTGGTCAGAGACTAAAAACTTCACAACTTCAGGTCACTCTGCACAATGACAATAAAGTTCAATCTAATCTAATTTAATCTAATCTAATCTAATCTAACTGTTATATACTCTTGATTTATAGTGGTGATATAGAACAGTGATTGATATATTCGATCAACATCATAGATGTTCCATTAGAAAAAATATCCGAACACCTGTCAGCCAATCAGAGAGCAGTATTTTTCACCACTGACGTATAAAAACGAATAGCTGACAACTATATGGCATCAGCACACCTATACAGTACAATGGCCCCTGTCTGCTAAGTGATAGTATACACATGAAACAGGTGGCACACAGTTATAATAGAAGTACACATTCTATTCTAAAGCCTTTGAGTGTGAGGCACATATGGTTGTGCACAGTGTTGCCACAGTTACCTTGAAAAAGTAATCTGATTACTGATTACTGATTACTCCTTTAAAAAGTAACTTAGTTACTTTACTGATTACTTGTAAGTAAGTTAGATTACAAGTTACTTTATTAGTTACTTTCAGCAGCTGCCGACAACACCCCCACCGCCTCAACATAAAAATGATAACCGGTTTTGCCAATACTCACTATACTGGAAGTGCATTTTAACAGTAATGCCAACAATGTATAGCAGACATCCCAACTTAACCTACTTAGATACTGAAATTCAGATATTTGTTCAATAATGTCAGTACACCAAATAAGGAAGGCCTATTGATAGAAATTGTGATAGTAAAATATGTAGATTTTGGTAGTTTGGCCTTTTCATGTAGCCTTGGCAACTAGCCATCTAGTATAGGCCTGAGTAATATGCAAATTAAATTACACTTGTTAAACTCACCTCAACAAGTCTTTTGCAATCATTTAACCCGCCGTGAGCAATGCTAAAGTCACTGTTACAAACAGTGCAGTGTGCAAGACTATCATTATGTTTTACTCTTATGAGACAATTGGGTACACTTTTTATAGTCTGATGTGAAATGGGTCTTAAATGTTCCTTTTTGAGGGGCACTGACTCTGCCA
>NC_063199.1:22705107-22755107 GCF_017589495.1 Alosa alosa
CTATAAAGCCACAAAAGACGGTTGAACAATACGCCTCGTGAATGAGACGGACAGGACAGAATGGGATGGAAAGGACAGAGAGAACGAGGGACAACCAGATGCCACTCCTGCAGACATAGATAGATAGATAGATAGATACTTTATTGATCCCCAGGGGAAATTCAAGCATGGCCTAAGCCAAAGCAACAAGAGCCAACAGCAGAGCCAACTCCTTTATGATGGCTTCCCAGACGAGGCCATACCCCACATAGCCTTATCACAGGTCTACAAGTAGAGCCCTCTCTACTTGCTAACATGCGAACACAACACAACACAGCCTTATCACAGGTCTGCAAGTAGGGCCCTCTCTACCTGCTAACATGCTAACACAACACAACACAGCCTTATCACAGGTCTACAAGTAGGGCCCTCTCTACCTGCTAACATGCTAACACAACACAACACAGCCTTATCACAGGTCTACAAGTAGGGCCCTCTCTACCTGCTAACATGCTAACACAACACAACACAACACAACACAGCCTTATCACAGGTCTACAAGTAGGGCCCTCTCTACCTGCTAACATGCTAACACAACACAACACAGCCTTATCACAGGTCTACAAGTAGGGCCCTCTCTACCTGCTAACATGCTAACACAACACAACACAACACAACACAGCCTTTATCACAGGCTCACAGGGGCCCCTCTAACATGCTAACAAACACAACACAGCCTTATCACAGGGGTAGGCCCTCTACCCACCCAACATGCTAACACAACACAACACAGCCTTATCACAGGTCTACAAGTAGGGCCCCTCACCTGCCCACATGCAACACAACACAACACAGCCTTTATCACAGGGTCTACAAGTAGGGCCCCCACCTCTAACACAACACAACACAGCCTTATCACAGGTCTACAGGTAGGCCCTCTCTACCTGCTAACATGCTAACACAACACAGCACAGCCTTATCACAGGTCTACAAGTAGGGCCCTCTCTACCTGCTAACACAACACAACACAGCCTTATCACAGGTCTACAAGTAGGGCCCTCTCTACCTGCTAACATGCTAACACAACACAACACAGCCTTATCACAGGTCTACAAGTAGGGCCCTCTCTACCTGCTAACACAACACTACACAACACAGCCTTATCACAGGTCTACAAGTAGGGCCCTCTCTACCTGCTAACATGCTAACACAACACAACACAGCCTTATCACAGGTCTACAGGTAGGGCCCTCTCTACCTGCTAACACAACACTACACAACATAACACTATATGCATTTGGAAGGAACATACCTGCTAGAATTTGACATCTACAACTTACAACTTACAACTCTAGGGATGCAACGTGAATCATCTTCTATCATCTGGTGTCAGCTACTGGCAAATTGATCGCCATTGACAGTTACCTATGGCAGCGGTTGATGTTTATTTGTTATCGATTATGCACTAGGTAAATATTGTGTTATGTGCAGATGGACATTCAGTGATGGAGGTCTGGAAGAATTGGATCAGTTATTCTTATATTGGTTATCATTGGTTATCAGCCATTTGGCCCATTGGTATCAGTATCTGCCCAGAGTTTCACAATCGGTGCATCCTTAACAACTTGCTAACTGAGATTCTAGAACCACTTATTCCTTAGCAGATTTCCTAGCAACATCTGATGTTCTACCAAACAACGAAGCCAACACAGATATTCTGAAACCTGCACTACAAATAGATATCAGTTTGAAATGAGAGACGTAAACAAATAGGCGGACCAATTGAATCACGTCTGTGTTTGGTGAGGAAATATTATTTGTTTGGCTTTTCTTTCTGTTGATTTTTAAAAAGTAATTGAGGAATAGATACTGTACTATCCAATAATAACTTACGATAATGTCTGGTGTGATTTATGAGTCTGTCAGCCTGTTAGCACGTTAGCTTATGTCAGCTAGCGTAACAAACATGGCGATTCCCATAGCCTCTTATTTCGAGCTTCATACCCGCTCTTCAAAAAATGCTATTGGTGACCTCCACTTATTTATACATTCTACAGTTTTCATCCAAAGTGACGTACAGCACACATGTTCTTTGTGAGAACCAAACCCATATCCTTGGGCCTAGCTGTCTTATGCTCTTGGTTGAGCTTCATGAAAACTGAAATGGTTTTGTGCGAAAAATAATTATGGTTATAGTTATGGGATTTGGCAGACGCCTTTGTCCAAGGCGACACAAATACAAAACAAATTTAACAGGGAACAATTTAAAATGTTGGTCAGACTATTAATGTGAGTATCAATAATAAACAACAATATCAATTCAATCAATAGCCTAGTGAAACAATGAAAATGAAGGAAAATAGCAATAATAAACAATAATGTCCATTCAATCAATGATATAATAACAATAACATAGCATGATAAGACTACATTAAGAAGAATATCAATAAAAACAACAATGTCAATCAGCCTAACAGCCTAATGAAAATAAACAATACTATACAAACCATAACCCATAAGAAGCGCTTATTGAACTAAGTACATGTTGAACAGATATGCCTTTAATCCCCTCTTGAAAGACCCAAACTATCACAGGAAAGGAGAACACTGGGCAACTCATTTCACCAACATGGAACCACTGAGGAAAAGAGTCTTGAATTAGCATTTATGACACAACAGACGCTCATCAGAAGACCGCAGTGGGCAGTTGGGGATGTACATCTTAATCACTGAATTAAAATAACAAGAAGTAGATCCAGTCAGTGTCCTATAGGCCAAAGTGAGAGATTTAAATTTATTTCTGAGAAACCATTAAACCACAAAGGAAGACCGAACAGGCAAACAAGCTCATATTTAAAGAGTATAGAAAGAAGATGTCTGGACAGCCCCCAACTCTCACTCTTTCTTCCTCTTTTCTCTATCTTTCTCTCTCTCTTTCTCACTCTCTCTTTTCCCTTCTCTCTCGCTCTCTCTACTCAATGCTTCTTTCATTTACCTGTAGCCCTCCCCACCCTTTCCCAACCACAAACACTAAAAACAGTCACACCCAACCTCTCCCCAGCAACTGCTATGTGTGTGTGTGTGTGTGTGTGTGTGTGTGTGTGTGTGTGAATACCTTTGACTGTATGACTGAGCAAGTACATTCAACATTTTTGAAAGACTCAATTATTCAGAGAAAAAACAAACATTACATCCACACAGACACACACACACACACACACACACACACACACACACACACACAGATATACATACAAAACCAGGAGTCTCCATGGAAAGAAAAACACACTCACACACACAAAGACACACACACACACACACACACACACACACACACACACATCATTTATTAGTTAATGGCATTATGGAATAAATGACATTTGATCAGATGTGTGAGACTCTTACAGACATACAAACCAGATAAAATATCTATTTTCACACACACACACACACACACACACACACACACACACACACACACACACACACACACACACACACACACATGCTCACAAACACACTGGTGTCACCAGTTTACAAAGCTAGTCTGCTAAACTATACCTTTCTCTTTATTTCTCTATCTCTTGAGTATTAGTGTGTGTTAATGTATGTGTGTGAGTGTGTGTGTGTGTGTGTGTGTGACAGAGTAACCATATGTGGGTGAAGCTGTGTGTGTGTGAGAGAGAAAGAGCGTACAGCTAGATGTTGATAATCACTGCTGAGGTCAGCTGGCTTTCCTCTCCAACTCATTTGCTTTGCAAAGCCCTGATTGTTATGGTTAGACCGGATTGGGCCTCCGATAGCCACTGCTCACTCACAGGCCCTCTCAACACTTTACCGTCATACACACACACACACTCACACACACACTCTCTCTCTCTCTCTCTCTCACACACACACACACACACATTGGCAAAACATACACATACACAAACACAAACACACTCAGACATATTGATGCACTGACAAAACACATACTTATATGCACACACTCACACACCTGTCTCACACACAAAATCTGACCCCTTTCTATCCATTATCACATGACCTGACAGAGGCCTATAAACCAGAGCATATCCACCTAAGCTACGGGAGCCTGGACAGGCCAAACCTTTTGTTTGGAGATCCCTTCCTTGCAGTGATGTGAGAGTAATATAGAACGGTCAAGGTGTATGTTTGTGCTGGATTTTACAACGGCATCAAATGTGATTCAGCCAATCACAATCAAGGACCGGAACTATCAGTTTTAGAAATAGTATTTGTCTTGTCAGGCTATGCTGAGTGCAGGAGTGTGCTCTCCTCTGTGATACTCTGATCAATAGATACGCACCTGTTGCTTAAAAACCCTATGTCCCTAAAGGTTGAAAGTGAGTGACCCCAGGAGATTGTGCCTCTGTAAAAGGATAGCCCTGACACTGTCTGCTTTTAAATGTTTTTTTAAAAAAAGTATTTATTTTTGGTGCAGCCTGTCAAATGGTGCAAAGCTCAACTGTGCACATTGATTTTCTGTAGGTTACACACACACACACACACACACACACACACACACACACACACACACGCAACTCAAGTCTACATAATTACTGCATTTAAACTGAATTAAGGGCAAAGGAAACAGCCAGAGACACTTCTAAACAGCCACGACTCACAGCCCTGAGCGTGTATGTTATGTCATTAATGAGGGGAATCAGAGACAGTCAGCGAAGGTGGGGCACACACACACACACACACACACACACACACACACACACACACACACACACACACACACACACACACACAGTCAGTGAAGGTGGGGCATAAACACACACACACACACACAGTCAGTGAAGGTGGGGCATAAATACACACACACACACACTCACACACACACACACATAGTCAGTGAAGGTGGGGCATTCAGCTAGAGCAGACACAGGAAGCCTTCACTTGCCAACACACCCTCAGAGACTACAGCCAGCAGTCCAGCACACACACACACACACACACACACTAGACCCAGCAGTGAAGTATTTACACACAGAGACACACACACACACACACACACACACACACACACACACACACACACACACACACACACACACACACACACACACACACACACACACACACACACACACACACACACTAGACCCAGCAGTGAAGCATTTACACACAGAGACACACACACACACACACACACACACACACACACACACACAGTGAAACATATTTCTATATTGACCCAGCAGTCTCCTCATTCCTACACTCTCCTATGGTATAGAATCAGCACTCTGATATTTTTATACACACACACAAACACACACACACACCTGCTGAGGGCATCATGCAGGTATCATGACAGAAGACCAAGAATAAGGTAGCACGAACAAACACAAATACACACACACACACACACACACATATAATGCGTGTAGAGTATGCTCTCATCACAGATCCGGATGTCAGTACTGTAGCCACCAAGCACACGTTTTACATCATATCAACAGATTACCGACTCATGCAAAAGACCTAGTGTATAGGAAGTATAGGAAAGAACATACTGTAGGTGTGGACACACGCACACACGCACACACACACACACACACACGCAATTTGCTTACCATATAGAGTCTTGGCGTTGATCTTGCTGTCGGACCGCCCAACTCCACTGTGAAGCGCACATGAGGAAGAGGAAGATGAGGAGGAGTAAGATGAGGACGCTGAACTGTGTCTTTCTCGACCCTTCATTTTCCCAACAACACACTTGTACTGTACAGCTCACCCAAACACCAACAGGCTGCGTTAGCGGCTTCAGATGACCAAACACACTCAGCACACACACGGGGTTATGCTGGCACACAGGATGGCACAAAAATGACCAGATGGGACACAGAGAGAGTGTGATAGAGTGGGAGAGAGGGAGGGAGAGAGAGAGGGAGGAGAGAAAAGTGGGATGGAAGTGGGATGGAAGGGGGGGAGGAGGGAGAGAGGGAGGAGAGAGACAGTAAAAGTGGGATGGAGAGAGGGGGGGAGGGAGGGAGGGAGAGAGAGAGAGAGAGAGAGGGAGAGAGAGGTGGGGTGTTTTTCAGACGACCAAGTAAACATTCCCCAACAGAGAAGCTCTGTAAGCAGAGACCCTGAACCCACACCCTAACCCCCCCCCCAAACACATACACACACACACACACACACATATATATATACATACACACACATACACACACACAGTTACTGATTACCCCTATCCACACATCGCAGTTGTTGCTATGTGCATATTTCCATTAGACACATGAGTCAGTGTGTGTGTGTGTGTGTGTGTGTGTGTGTGTGTGTGTGTTTGTGTTTGTACGTGTGTGTGTGTGTGGGTGTGCGTGCATGTGTGTGTGTGTGAGTGTGTATGTCTCTGTGTGTGTGTGTGTGTGTGTGTGTGTGTGTGTGTGTGTGTGTGTGTGTGTGTGTGTGTGTGTGTATGTGTATGTGTATGTGTGTGTGTGTGATAGTCCTTACCCTGTTGGTCTGACTCCGGGTGCCATGATACTCATGTTTTACGACATCAACCTGAAGGATAGACAGAATAAAAAGGGAAAGACAGAGAGAGAATGACAGAGAGAGAGAGAGAGAGAGAATGAGAGAGAGAAAAGAAAGCAGAACAAAATGGACATTAGTTTGGATTACACAGACCAGGTATCATGATCCCTCCCACCTGAAGCTTTGGACACAGGGGGAGCTGTGGAGCTCTGCTCTACTGGGCCCAGGGTTTTATGAAGTCAGCCCTTACACCTGACCACACACACACACACACACACACACACACACACACACACACACACACACACACATTTGTGAATTCACCATTGCATAATGCTGAGTCAGAAATAATTGTGGTGCAGAGGAAAGTTAGCACTAATGCTCTTTTAGTGCTTGCACTTTTAAACAAATAAACATTTAACTGATTACTGAGCCGTTAGCACAAACAAAGCTCCTCTCACTTAGGCTCCACCTGACACTCGGGCACCTTGTTTACCTCCCCTCCAAACAACCCTCCCCCACCCTGCCACCCCCACAGACAGGTAGGGAGCGGGTCCCCTTGCACCTGTCCAGGTAAGGCTCTATACAGTGCGGAGCCCAGCTCCCCTGTCAATAATTTAGCAGGGGTCTGTGTCTATTGGGTCAGACTTTATTGTTCAATTGGCCGGTTCCATTACTCCCTCCTCTACCTCATTTCCTCCATACTGGCTTCTTCGAGCACCGGACAATACATCTCTCTCTCTCTCTCTCTCCCTCCCTCTCTCTTTCTTTCTCTCTTTCTACCTCCCTCGTTTTCTCACTCCCTCACATCTTGGAATCTCTCTCTTAATTGCCTCTCTCTCTCTCTCTCTCTCTCTCTCTCTCTCTCTCTCCCTTTCTTTCTCTCTCTCTCTTTCTCTCTGTCTCCACCATGCAATGAAGAGCTGGTCTCACATCTCACACTGACAACATGTTGGAGAGAGAGGAGAAGAGAGCTCTTTGTCTGAGGGGGACAGAGAGAAAGAGAGAAATGAGAGGAAGAGAAAGAAAGGAGAGAGAGAGAGGAGAAGGAGGAGGAGAAGAGAGCTCTTTGTCTGAGGGGGATTGTTCTTGTCCTCTTATCCAGGTCACCTTGTCTTCTCTACACAGAGCCGTCCCGTAACCAGGACCCAAAAAGGGAATCCGCACCACACATCAAACTCTAAATGCATGAAGAAAAATTACAGCTCAAGTTATATATTATTTATATATTATATATTTTTATATGTTTAAAACCATTGAAGGTAACCTGTAATTATGCTTGGTTAAGACTTTCAAGTCACTCATTAAGTAAATTGATAAAGACAGCTTTTGAAGACAATATGATGGCAACACTTATTGAGGTGTGTGTGTGTGTGTGTGTGTGTGTGTGTGTGTGTGTGTGTGTGTGTGTGTGTGTTGTAATCCGATCTGGAGGTGGCTATAGTGTTAAGCATTTCTGAATCCTGCACTTAATTAAAAGGTGAGTGGTCCGGGACAAGTGCAGGACAGCTATTAGGTGATTACGCTGAGCGGCAGGACAAAGAACAGCTAATGGACGTAGCCCCACAAAAGACTCCCGCCACTCGATCCCACATTTCAGGCTTCGGACCAGGCAAATCAGACATTACAGTGAGACAACCTATTACAGTACTTTTAAGTATGGCAGAATTTGAGAACTTGAATTTTGTTTGTGTATGTTATTACGAGTTAATTGTAGTTGGTTTTAACTGTACAGATAGAGGCAGTTGAGCTTCTTGCCTGCATAGTGTAATACTTCTTATCAGCTGCATCTTCATATTCAGATGTGTTTCCTATCACACATAAATAAATGGCAAACATGAATAAAAAAGGACCACTATGCATGAAACTCTATCTAAATGTCCACACACACACACACACACACACACACACACACACACACACACACACACACACACACACACACACACACACAACACACACACACACACACACACACACACACATAAACACACACAAACACACACACACACATAAACACACACATAAACACACACACACACACATAACACACACACACACACACACACACACACACACACACACACACACACACACACACAAACACACACACACACACACACACACACACACACACACACACACACAAACACACACATATAAACACACATACACACACACACACACACACACACACACACACACATTCACACACACACACACATAAACACACACACACACACACACACACACACACACACACACACACACACACACACACACACACACACACACACATAAACACATCCACACACACACATTCACACAATCCCTTTCTCCAGGTATCGTTTTCTGCTTCTCTTGAGCTTTGATAGAGATTAATAATATCCTAGTCTCTTGGTCCCTCAGTCCTTCCCATAAAAACAACACAGCACTCCTCTGTTTAATCACACTGCAATTAGGCCATTAAGGCTTAGAGGGGTGCATGTCTCCACAGCTATGCTGCCAGTCCTGTTTACAGTCAGGGTGAGGTCCGTTGGTATGACAATGGCAAACTGTTTTGGGGAACTGACAGACTGAATCACTCAGATTCATCAGATTTAATGGTAGCCGTTCAATGGCAGCAAAGATCAAATAATAACCAATCGCTTTAATCCTCTCTTGTTCCGGGGTGTCTCCCATGAATGTCTGTCCGAGACTGTCTGCATTAAAAACACTGTGTGCGCTCACAGTGCACTTGCCAACCCAAAAGATAAACACTGAGACAAAAGATGCAATGGACATTTGGTAACATGCTCTGCTCACAACGCCTGCAGACATCACCAATGACACAACACCTGCAGCCCTCATGTTTCTCTCCTGTTGAACAGACATCACCAGACATCATATTTCCAACTGTTGAACAGACATCTGCTGCAGCCCTCACGTTTCTCTCCTGTTAAACAGACATCACCAACGACACAACGCATGCAGCCCTCAAGTTTCTCTCCTGTTAAACAGACATCACCAACGACACAACGCTAGTTAGCTAGCAGTTGATTGATCCGAGGCTTGAAGCTTCTCAAACTAAAATTCAACTAATCCATTTCTGAATAGCTCTGTGCACTACATGTCAGCCGCAACGGTTCCTGTTCTATTTGCCAGCGAGGCCAAAGGTTCCTTCTGGCTGATGGTTGATCTGCTAGTCATGTTTTTTTGCTAGATTTGCTAGATGCTTTACACAAGGGAAGCAAACATGAGGAAGCAAACATATGATTGGGCGTGTGTAATTAGATTGATATGAAACCACAGCATTAACTTCACTTCTTCCAGGAAAGTAGGCGGGGCTCTGACATAATGAGTGAGAACTGACCAGTGGCCTTGGTGCTCTGACATAATGAGTGAGAACTGACCAGTGGCCTTGGTGCTCTGACATAATGAATGAGAACTGACCAGTGGCCTTGGTGCTCTGACATAATGAATAAGAACTGACCAGTGGCCTTGGTGCGCTGACATAATGAATGAGAACTGACCAGTGGCCTTGGTGCTCTGACATAATGAGTGAGAACTGACCAGTGGCCTTGGTGCTCTGACATAATGAATGAGAACTGACCAGTGGCCTTGGTGCTCTCTAGTGTCAACTAGGGTGGTGACGTTGTCTCTCTCTGTCATGTTTTCTTCATGAGTTGCGGTCATGGCATAGAGAGGTGCTGTTATAGCCCTGTCTAATCCTGTTTCAGGCTGTGTGTGCGTGTGTGTGTGTGTGTGTGTGTGTGTGTGTGTGTGTGTGTGTGTGTGTATTATTAAACACTGCTAAGGAGCAGCAGTCAAGCGTCTCAGGTGTGGCCATTCTTCTGTTGTGGACGTAGGCGTGCTGCGTGTGTGTGTGTGTGTGTGTGTGTGTGTGTGTGTGTGTGTGCGTGTGTGTTATTAATGACTAATTAGGTGAAGCCACGTGTCCTAGGTGTGGCCCATTGTTATGCTGGGCACCATGTATATTATTAACTGCCTATAAGCAGGTGGAGTCCTGTGTCACTGGTGGGTTGAATGCTCCGCTGCTGTTGTGTAAGGAGGTGTGTGTGTGTGTGTGTGTGTGTAGGAGAGGTCCGTCTGTTGGATGACGCCTCCATTTGCTCCAGGCTACCAGCAGAGTGCACGAGCAGAACGATCCTAAATGTCCACTCAGGCTCATTACATCACCACACCGGCCAGACGCTTTAAAGAGTCCAGCAGACCAGAACAACCACCACAACAACACAACAAAGGTTCTCTTAGCACTTTCGTAAATACACATCAACCAACCTAACTATACACCTCAATTAGCGCTTACGAATATACACATCGATCATCCTAACTATACGCCTCAATTAGCGCTTATGTACACATCAACCAGCCTAACTATACGCCTCAACTAGAGCTTACAAATATACACATCGACCATCCTAACTACCCAGATGAAAAGAGGCTGGCGGACCACTGTCAGTCCATTGGGGGCATAGCTGGCGGTCCGCTGGTATTTTGCTCATCGGTTCTCTGGCGGTCCGCTGGCGGGTTGCAGACAAATTGCCCAATTTTTTGCCACTATTAGTCTAAAATCTTTTTCATTTGTTCAGTTATACTCCATACATCATTTTATTAATTTTTCTTAATATTCATGACAAGTTAAATTTAAAGAGATGGTGGTCCAACGGCGGACCACAAGTGGCGCGCCACCAGCGGCATACCACCAGCGGTTTGTCAGCGGTCCGCTATCTGCCTGATTTTGCTATCTACACCTCAATTAGCGCTTACACATCGGCCAGCCTAACTATACGCCTCAATTAGCGCTTACGTATATACACATCGACCAACATACATAACTACACCTCAATTAGTCTTCCTACTAGGCAAACAAGGCAATCTAGCTATCAGGTAGTGACACTGAGATCACATAAGCTATCAGCTTTGCTACAAGCACCGTAGCTATAGTCTAGGGCAGATTCTCTCTGAAAAAAGAATCATCATAACAGTGGACCCTGTGAATCTATCTGGTGTCCCCAAACTTCCATATGACCCTGCAGTCAGGCTACGCGGTCACGAGGGCCATTCAGAGCCTTAATTAAGGTAAAGAATAGCCATAAATAGCGACGTTAAAGTGCCATAAATAGCGATTAGAGATAACCCCTGGTGCCTGATGAGTGCTGTGATTACTGATGGAATGTTAACATGTGTCTGTGGACTTTGATTAGTTGAGTCATGGCTCCAGTTTGGCATCCATATTACAGTGGATAGGAAACAGAAAGACTATATTATAGATTATTATTCAATTATGACCAATTATGTTAATGATGGCAGCAGCCCAAACAAAGAGAAAGAGAAAGAGAGATGGCGTCATATTGACTGAGAGATAGAGAGACCTAGAGAGAGATCACCTGGTGAAAGAGATATATATCATGACAGAGATTACCTGGAGAAAGAGAGATGGCGTCATATTGACTGAGAGATAGAGAGACCTAGAGAGAGATCACCTGGTGAAAGAGATATATATCATGACAGAGATTACCTGGAGAAAGAGAGATGGCGTCATATTGACTGAGAGATAGAGAGACCTAGAGAGAGATCACCTGGTGAAAGAGATATATATCATGACAGAGATTACCTGGAGAAAGAGAGATGGCGTCATATTGACTGAGAGATAGAGAGACCTAGAGAGAGATCACCTGGTGAAAGAGATATATATCATGACAGAGATTACCTGGAGAAAGAGAGATGGAGTGAGAGAGACCCAGACAGAGCTGGAGAAAGAGAGTGACACCGAGATATCTAAGAGAAACATTCTCTCCCCCTCTCTGGTCTTCCTCTCCGGTCTTCCTTCCTCATTTCCTGACAGCGGTGCATCTCTCAGACAGGTGAGCCAGCAGCAGGTGCCATCAGGAGCACCGCACCAAACCCCTCTACCTGAGACAGCACATCTACCTGAGACAGTATCTGTATCTCAGATTGCACCTCTGCTGCACCAAACCCCTCTATCTGAGACAGCACATACCTGAGACAGTATCTGTATCTGAGATTGCACCTCTGCTGCAACAAACCCCTCTATCTGAGACAGCAAACACACACACACACACACACACACACATACATACATACATACAACTGCATATCTGAATCTAAGTCAGCTCTTTTCAACTCAGACTCAAATTCAAATCAAAAGGTGCTTTATTAGCATGGGAACAGCGTTGCCAAAGCTACTGTTGATAGTAACATACAACACCATCCACCAGTGTGGGGTCAGGTGGGCATAGAGGATCTAGAATTGACAGGAGTAAAGAACAAGAGCAATAATAGGGTGATTTTTCATATGGCCATGTTTTTCATTGTTGTCACAATTAAAAAAAAAAAATGTGGGATACCTATTTGGAATTTAGGGAAGAATGCCCGTCTTAGATTTTCACACTTTTCACAATGTAGAAACAAGTGCTCCTCTGTCTCAACCAGGGACATCGTTAGGCCTATTTTGGGGGGGGTTGAAGCCACCGTAAGACGATCAAAAGCCCCCCCTAAAAATATATATTAATATGCGTCCAAATTCAAATCCATTATTCTCTGTTGAACTGCTCACAGACTACTTATCTCACATAAATATCCCACAGATATCACATGAAAGAGCAGAACCGGACCTTTCCAGTGATATAAGCAGCTAGGTGCTGTGATAAACAGTTTGTGAGAAAATGAACGTTGGACATACATGACATTTTTACATGGTATCACAACTTCAGGCTGAAATTCTGATTGACCATGGCATGCACAGATCAACTGTGCTTTTGAATAGATATTTCTATCATCATGCTTCAGGTGACATGAATGCAACAATCCTGAAACACAAAGTAGTTTTCCTTGACATAAAGGCTGACATATACGCAAGTTTGATCACATCATACTTTCCTAGATATGGGTAGCCTATACTGTCTTGAAAATTATATAGCCTAGCAAAATAGATAGCCCTTACAATGACCAAAAAGCTTAATAGTAAAATTACACTGAAAATAGCCTAGGCCCCATAGGTCTAATATACAGTTGTCCCCCGAATTATTGGCACCTCTGCTAAAGTTGACTAAAAAGAGGACTATCATCTTTTGGAAATTGATCTTAATGCCTTAAGTAAAAGTTCCCTTGGCCTTTTGAATTAAAATAGCCCCACATCATCACATACCCTTCAGCATGCCTAGAGATTGGCATGGTTTTATTTCAGTTAGCCTATTAGCTGGTTTGATTTGCATTGAGCTCAATGAGCATCAAACCAACTAATAGGCTAACTGAAATAACACCATTCCAACACAGAAGATAAAGCACTTTATCAGGATGCATAGTATCCTGGATCCATGAAATAGCTGGCCTTTAAAAATAAAAATCTGCCTGCCTCTATGGGAATTTAAAATAGGGGTGCCAATAATTATGACCCCTGTATTTTAAGGAAGAACATTTATTTATTTATGATACATTATTCATTCATATACATATGAATATTTTTTTACTTAAGGCATTAAGATCAATTTCCAAAACATGATTTTATATTCATCTTTTTTAGTCAACTTTAGCAGAGGTGCCAATAATTCTGGGGACAACTGTATGTGCTATTTTACACACTGGCAAGATAGGCCTACAATATCAGTCCCCGCAGACTGTTGTTATAATTAGAAAAATATAATCAGCAATATTGCGAGAGTGAAATCTGAGAAATCTTTTCAGGGTTCAGCTCCTGGGTTTTCAGCGCCTCAAAGTGGAGGGAGTTCTGGTACATCCAGAATTTTAAGATTTTTTTCTGAATGGGTAAGGCCAATGGAAAACGGCCTTACTGTGCCCTACATGTATTATTGGGTGTTTTTGATTGAACTCTAAATGTGCTCTAAGCGATGTTGGGTAACGTCATTTCTGTTGACGTTCAAACAAAACAGAGAGCTAGCTGCCCCTCCCAATTTGGCTTTTACACACTGGTGTGAGTGCATTGGGTTCTTAAAGAAGGTTTGGGTCCTGTTAGTTAAAATGCAACTATCTGATTCATTGTGGTGTGACATATTTTGATTCCCATCAGCTCACCTAGAAATGTAGGAATTAGGAAGCAGTCTGTGTGTGTGTGTGTGTGTGTGTTAGGTTAGGCAGAGGATCATGCAGGGCACTGATCACACACATCATGGGCCCGAAACTCCTCATATTTCTCTTCCTGCTTGGCCGCTTCCCAGAGGCACCGGGTGACTGAACTCAGGACTGTGTACGAGAACATGATGCCTATGGAGGGTGTGTGCATGTGTGTGTGTGTGTGTGTGTGTGTGTGTGTGTGTGTGTGTGTGTGTGGGGGGGCATGCAAGCCAAAATTCAGGGGGGGCATAATCAGGCAATTTTTCGGGGGGGTCATGTTAGAGGGGGTCAGAGATTTCTCACCCTGGAAATTTTGATATTCTGGCTGCTAAACATACTAAACAAACAACTGCCCCTTGGACTGAGCACTGCGAACAGTGAGTGCCCAGACCCTACATTTTAATGTGGGTCTGGCTCGTCAGGCTAACACTTAGGCCTACTACACATGATTTTAAAACAGTAGGCCTACCATTGCAGTAAATATTTGAATACACTAAATATTTGAATATTTTACTACTAGTAATATATTTTTCATTACCATTATGGCAAGGAATAGGCTACCTCATTTGTAAGTTGCTACCTGCAAATCATGAGCAAGTGACCTGATAATAACCTACAGTAAGTTATGAGCACATGAGAGAGACTATTATACTTTCTTGCCCTCTACATCACGGTCATAGCGATCCTATTTAGGCTATATAAAACAACTTTAGGCCTCCTTTTGAACGGGTAGCCTATCCCTTTTCACTACATGGATTAGCTGCCAGATACGTGAATAGAACAAGTGGAGAAACATCCAACGCGATGCCTTGGGGTGTGTGTGTGTGTGTGTGTGTTCTGCTTGTGGTGTACGGCACTGCACTCTATAGTGTAACCTAACTGTCATACCACCATTAGCCCATAACACCAAAAAAACACAGACAAGACACAAGACAGACAAACCGAGCTGCTTGGGAACATCTATCTCCCTGGTCTGCTGCCTGAGACAGCCTTGGCCCACAGTCCCAGTGTGTGTGTGTGTGCGACTGTGTGTGTGTGTGTGTGTGTGCGCATGTGTAGCTCTGTGTGTGTGCGTATCTGTGATGCCAGCGACTGCTGACTCAACCAGCCTTGGCCCACAGTCCCAGCTGTGATTGTGTGTGTGTGTGTGTGTGTGTGTGTGTGTGTGTGTGTGTGTCTGTGTCACAGTGTCACAGCTCTGATTTGGCATGGTGGACATTGATCTCTGGCCAAGTGTCAGGTACAGCACACACTTCACCCACATACACTTGTGTTGCTCACATGGAGAGCTACACACACACACACACACACACACATTTGCCAGTGCACAAACATCAGCACACAAATACTGACAAACACATACGCACACACAAACTCTCTCTCTCTCTCTCACACACACACACACACTCACACACACACACACACACACACACACACACACACACACAGACACACACACACACACACACACACACACACAGTCACACTCTCTCACACACACACACACACACACACACACACACACACACACACACACCAATGTAGGTACAAAGACACACACACAGTCACAACCGAAACAGAGCAGGTAAAAGTAGGTTGTGGATTTGCCTGAGTGGAGATGCTATCAGGCCGCTCATGGGCGGCAATGAAACAGGAAGCCTCCACTGTCCACTGGGACACGACAGGCGTTCACACAACACTCACACACACACACACACACACACACACACACACACACACACACACACACACACACACACACACACACACACACACTCACACTCACACTCACTCACACACACACACGCTCACACACTTACACAAGCCCACACCACAGGGCTTCACACTTCACACACTCACACAAGCTCAAGCTCATACCACATGGCATACACACAACACACACTGGGTCGCACACTCACACGCGCACACACACACACACCACATGGCATACACACAACAACACACACTGGGTCACACCATGAGACTTCCTGTGAAAAGAATGACCAAAAGCCAATGAGATGATCTCAGTCTATCAAAGGCCATTGTGTGTGTAGGAATAACCTAGCAGTGTGTGTGTGTGTGTGTGTGGTGTGTGTGTGTGTGTGTGTCTGTGTGGGTGTGTGTGTGTGTGTGTGCGTGTGCGTCACCTCAGTCTATTATAGGACAAGCCTCGGTAAAGAGCTTTCATAGCACACTACACACCTTTTATAGGCCAATTATGCAGCACAACACCAGCATGTTTATAAATAAGGAACCTTAAGCTAAGCATTCTGGTGAGCCTGTCATAAGACACATGGCATTCATTCAACACACGCATATAGGGACACATCAACAAACTCACAATGGATGACCTAAAATCATACATTACAAAGAGTAGCTCACTGGAACATCACAGAAACCGAAACGGAAAAAACGGTACAGAATCTCAGCCCTTCCACATGTGTCTTAGACACTCTGCCTACCAATTTCTTCAAAACTGTTTTTCACCTCATAGCGGCGGATGTCCTTCAAATTGTAAATGTATCACTGCTGTCTGGCACTTTTCCTAAGTCACTGAAAACAGCTGTTGTAAAGCCACTTCTCAAGAAGAATAATAACCTGGATGCCTCCATGCTAAACAATTACAGGCCCATATCCAATCTACCTTTTATTGGCAAAATTATTGAAAAAGAAGTCTTTAATCAATTAACCACCTTCCTAACATCAAATGGGTATTTTGATTACTTTCAGTCTGGTTTTCGGGCAAATCACAGCACTGAAACAGCTCTCATTAAAGTTTCCAATGGCATACGCCTCAACACAGATTCAGGTAAAACATCAGTCCTAGTGCTACTGGACCTTAGTGCAGCATTTGACACTGTTGATCACAATATTTTACTACACAGACTAGAACAATGGGTTGGATTTACAGGCATAGTTATCAGCTGGCTAAAATCATATCTACAAGAAAGGAGCTTCTTTGTTGCCATCGAAACTGTACCTCAACACCAACGCCCTTGACCTGTGGTGTTCCCCAGGGTCGATCTTGGGGCCACTATTGTTCAACCTCTATATGCTCCCACTTGGACAAATCATTCAAAATAATTTGATTTCATATCATAGCTATGCAGATGACACACAAATTTACTTAGCTCTATCACCAAACAACTATGGTCCTCTTGAATCTATGTGTCAGTGTATAGAACAAATCAACACCTGGATGTCTCAAAATTTTCTTCAGCTGAACAAAGAAAAAAACTGAAGTAATTATATTTGGTAAAATGAGGAAAGACTTAGGGTTGCCACTCTCCTTGACACAAAAGGGTTGAAGGCAAAGGATACTGTTAAAAATCTTGGTGTATTAATTGACAGTGATCTAAATTTCAACAGCCACATGAAAGCGATAACTAAATCAGCTTTTTACCACCTAAAAAATATTGTCAAACTCAGAGGGCTGATGTCAAAACATGACTTAGAAAAACTCATTCATGCATTTATCTCCAGCAGGGTTGATTACTGCAATGGACTGTTCACAGGCCTTCCTAAAAAGACTATTAAACAGCTTCAGGTGATACAAAATGCAGCAGCTAGGACTCTAACAAAAACTAAAAGAACTGACCACATTACTCCAATTCTTAAGTCCTTGCACTGGCTTCCAGTAAGTCACAGAATTGACTTTAAAGCACTATTGCTTGTTTATAAATCAGTAAATGGAGCAGGACCTAAATACTTGTCAGACATGCTTCAGCAGTACACACCTTCTCCCTCTCAGGTCCCAGGTGAAAAACCTGCTAGTAAAACCTACAGTTAGAACTAAACATGGTGAAGCAGCTTTTAGCTGCTATGCGGCTCAGCTGTGGAACCAACTTTAGGATGACATTAAAAAGGCCCCAACTGTAGCCAGTTTAAATCTAGACTTATGACCAAACTGTTCTCAGGCGGCTTTCTGCTAACTGTGCCGAAGTTACAAATTCTGAATCTGCCTCGATAATTATTCTACTTTTGTCTTTTATTACTTTTTTACTACTTTTGCCTTTGTTTTTGCTTACTAATTATTCTTTATTTTTAAATGATTTTACCTTGTGTTTTATGTTTTCTTTTTATTATGATCTTTACCTTTTAACTATTCTTTGACTATATTGCCCTTCTATACTTGTATTTGTTATTATTGTTTGGTTTTGTTTATGTAAAGCACATTGAATGACCTCTGTGTATGAAATGTGCTATATAAATAAACTTGACTTGACTTGACTTGACTTGCAATGTTGTGCCTCAAGGTTAGGAAATCTCCTCAGCCTCACAGGGATTACACTGTGGTAAATAGCCATCCTGCCATCCACATACACACATACACACACACACACACACAGAAGGCCCTTTCACACTGGCGAAATCGCCGCGATTTTATGTACCAGAATCGCGGAACGACTGTCCCTTTCACATAGACCGAGGCGGAACGAGGCGGAATCGCCAAATTTACTACCAAGCCCTATAGACATTTTGCCGAGTTTTTTCGTTCCGGCACCAGTGTGAATGGGTCAAGGCGGAAAGGGGAATCTGGGCGGGCATTTCGATGCTATGTCCAGCCCACCACAGGAGATTGCAATCTAACTGATCAAAAGCAGCAATAGCAGAGACAGCACATTATGTCAATCTATAAATTCATAAAGGCTCCAGTCATTCAGTGCCTGCTAGAGTTGACTGTAGCTTGGAATGCAATCAGTTGCCATAATAGGCTATCCTAAAATCCAGCGAAAAAACAAAGCATGAACTCATGAGCGTCTGTCTGCCCTATATGTATATCCTCTCGTTGTAATGCTTACAGATATCTAGGCAATATTTGTAACATTTGTTTTGTATTTGGCCTGTTATAAAATCATGTAGACCTATTGAACAATTTAAACACATTAGGAACCGCAAAGTTGGAGACATGCATAAAGACATTGCTGCAAATTTAAAACCGGATTACTCTGGAATGGCTAACTGTACAGGGACATGCTTTACACCTTTGTGTTCGGTAAGGTCTGCTGTTTATTCTGATATATGGTTTGTCATGTGTTGAGGTAAAGTTTGCAAAGTATTCCACCAAGATGAATGGGTAGGGAGACGGGCGCAAAAAATATGATTAGATTAAAGTTACTTTTCTTGCGAACCGTTTACCACAGCAACTAACCACTAACATCGTTTAAAAGCTGAGAAAAAGCTCTTTCGTGTGATACATGTGATGTCTGTGATAATATGCTACTTCACAAGTAGTTCAGCAAATTTGGGTGGGACAGAATACCTATACAGAGCAGCAGCTCTGGCCATATCGGTTCTGGCTCACATGATGTACTGCTTTAAATGCATTATCGCTTCACTACCCAACACGCGAACAAGAAAGAAAAGAAAAAAGAAACCAATGTGCTTATGTCGCCATTTTCGATAGGCCCAGGCCTAGAGAAAGGACAGCTATGGTAACCTAACAATTAGGATTTGCTTTGCCTACACTGCTGTTTGGTTGTCCCAAACTTTGAGACGATCCATACTCGCATTAACTGAATCTTATCAACCCGAACTGCGATGTTCCAAACAGAGTGACACAGGATGCAATGCCTAATAATGTCACTGCCTTCGGCAAAACTCAGACATGTCAAAGTCAAGGCCCGCGGGCCGGATCCGGCCCGCTAATTAATTATCTACGGCCCCCGGGATGATATTTGATTAGTATTAGAACCGGCCAGCAGGCCACAGGCCGCTGTTTTGCACGCACCAATACTCCATTTCCCACCATGCAACGGTAGCCCACGAACTCACTGCGGCGCCGCAAGTGGGCCTCGGCTTCATTATTCATCAGTATTCAGTCAGGGCAGATGTCAACTTTCAGCTACCCCCCTCCCCAGTGTTGTGCCTGAACACGTTCATTGAACGAAAGTTCATGAACTCGTTCATATTTTGAGCGAACGTGAACTGAACGTACTGTATTATCCTACTACTGCCTGATGAACGTTATTGTGAACTCGTTCATTCTGGTGTCTGTGAACGGCACTCTCTTTCAGTTTAAAGGAGAATTCCGGTGTGATATTGACCTAAAGTGTATTGAAACATGATACCGAGTGTGAACGTATGTCTCATAGCCCATCTCGACTTGTCCCCTGCACTCCAAAATCTAGTTAGCCGATGCTACCAACAGCTTTTTCAGTAGTGGTGCTTCGGCATCGGGCTAGCCATGCAAATAAATCACTGTTTTACACCCATTTACGAGGCTCAATGTATCTCCACACTTCAGTTGCTGCTACTGGAAGAAACTGGAATCCATGCATTTCCACGGAATTATTTTTGGAATCTGATCCCTTATCATACCTGTTCATTCTTACTCGTTGCTCGACTTATCGTGACTAAATTCAAGATGGCTGCAAACGCTAAACTTCGTGGAAGATACTGTCTGTATAAATCGTCTTGTAAGTAAACTACCAGTGCTTTTCAAAGTTCTCAATGTCTCGCTTTAAATGTCAGGGCCCTCGAAGTCTACCAATGAAGTGTGGAGATACATTGAGCCTCGTAAATGGGTGTAAAACAGTGATTTATTTGCATGGCTAGCCCGATGCCGAAGCACCACTATTGAAAAAGCTGTTGGTAGCATCGGCTAACTAGCACCAGATTTTGGAGTGCAGGGGACAAGCCGAGATGGGCTATGAGACATACGTTCACACTCGGTATCATGTTTCAATACACTTTAGGTCAATATCACACCGGAATTCTCCTTTAACTTCGTTGAATAGGGTGTCAGATTTCTACAGAGCCTTCCACGCGAAAACCCGGCTAAAACACACCGTAAAAAGGCCTTAATATGGCAGCATGCAGGTCACCATTTGTCAAACTATGGGCCGCGGTCCGCAATGTGGACAATGGTCTGCAGAGTGAAATTATTCCCGGGCCATCGTCTGATAATTTCCTGCGCAATTGATCAAGGAGCCGCGGACAGAAAAAAAAAAAAAAATTCTGCAATTAGTAGGAAATACTTGTTTGGTGTCATCAAACATAGAGGCATAGAATTAAGTCGTGGTATGGGCGTTTATTCAATGCATGCGTGTGCACGTTGGTAGCAAAGCTAAGCTTCAACATATTGGAAGGCTATTTAATTATGAAACTACATTTAATAGAACGACGTGGATTTATGCAACTTCCATAAAAAACAGAGCACAGACTATATAAAACACTGTTTGGCATTAAGTATTAAAGTCAGCCAAAAGTTATTAATTAGTCTTAGTTAAAGATAGTTAAAGATCTCCAGATCAGTGATTTCCCAGTAAACAAAATAAAGTCCTGGCGACGTCCCCTAAAGGTCCCCTGACGAACGTCACCTCCTCGACATTGTGTAGGGTTCCCTTTACGTCCTGCGGACCTCTGTGCGGGAGGTCTAAAAGACGTCCACGAGACTTTGAGAGGACGTCCTGTAATGGTCACCGCAACGTTATGTGCGTGACGTTTATATTTCCGCAATGGTAAAAAAAAAAAAAACACAAGCGCGAATTGGTATGGTATTACAGCCTGTAAGTCAACGTTGTCAGCGTTGCTAGGAGAGAGGTAGACGGAACATGAACACGCATTAATGACTTGTTCTACAACTGCACAATCAACTTCACCATATTTTCATGCACGTATGAAATCACGTCCTCCGAATGCATCACACTAATGATGAGTAGACATGGACATTTATACCGGGCTAGGATGTGCTGCTTTCACATCTACGGTGTAATTTTCTTAATAAACTAATACGACATTTTAATGGGCATATCCCGTAGCGTATTGTTCAAAATATCATCAGAGTAGGCCTAGGCTAGCCTAAGATAAATTGTTCAAACCATATTGTTTCAAAAGATTAAAAACTAATAATAGCCAAAAATACTAAATGAATCGCAATGCATGTTGGGAAGCAAAACTCAACATGAAATAAAGTACATGAAACATAACTAGAATACATTGACGTTATCCACTCGTTTTCTTGGACCTGTGATCAAACAGGGACAGCCTATAAATGTAAGCCTATCTTCCTGGAACATTGCAGATAAAGAAAAATGTACTTTTGAAAAAAAATTCTACTTTGCTCATAGACGCACAACTTCATAAAATGTATGATATGTTGCCTTAGACTACGGTAGGCTAATGCAGCTACTGCTAGAGACTAGATAGATAGATACTTTAGTCATCCCCAGACGTGTAACGTGAAGTCGTGCATGGATGTGATGTCTCCGTCCTGCAGGCGGTAGCCAGAGTGCTCTCAACTCCGCTGCCATGTGTGAATAAACAAACGTCCCCCCCATGTCCCCGGTATAACGTTATTGTCCGGTCCTTAGGAGGTATTTGAAATGACCAAATGCAAATGTCATCCGAGGGACCTGACGGTGACGTCCCCAGAAAGTCCTGCACCGGACGTCACGCAATAACCAAACGATAACTTGCTCCGGACGTCAATAAGGTCACCGGAACGTCCGCTAGAGAACATAACGTTCGGGACCAATCGGGGACGTTGTGAATGTCGGCATAAGGTCCGGATTGTGTTTCCTGAATCCTTACATTCAGGCATTCAAATGAAATGTAATTAACATATAAATATTCTATCAGTGTATGATGCTTGCATGAGGGAAACATCCCAAAACAACGGCACCCATATAACTGCTGTTGTTTTGAGAAGTATTTCTCATGCAAGCATCATCTAACAATGCAAAAACAATGAAACTATTGTAGGCCTAATTATATTTTACATTAGTAAAGCAGTACTCTGATGTGCATGTTTTCACAAACTTTTGTGAACAATCTTAGCACTTTAAACACTGACTGTTTTGAAGTGCATGTTTAGCAATATAGTATAAAAATAATAATAATTGTGATATCATTATGATAATTTGATGGGGGGTGGGAGGAGGGGGTGGGTTCATGTAGCTGGGCCCTATGACCCCAAAGTATGCCTTGACTGGGCCTCAGGTCAAAGAAGATTGAGAAAGGCTGATGTAAACAACAAAGCAGCAAGGAGGTATCGTATGATCATTTAAACAAGTTTTATGACAAGGTCAGTGAGGATGGGAAAAATCGTACATTTCTGTGCAAACTTTGCCTGCACTTCAGTCACAGTCATTAATTAATTTAATCATTAAATAAAATACAGTACACGTCTTGGTTCAATAGGTTACGTGCAGTCATTTTAATATGTTTTAATAAACATTGAACCAGTCCGGCCCTCGGCTTGTAGCAAATTTGTTTTTTTGGCCCTCTAATGTATTTTACTTTGACATCCCTGGCATAACTGCTAACAGTGCGCCTAGGCCTACTGTTAAACACCTGACAAAATATTAAGCTGCTGTTTTCTTTTCATGACGAGCACTAGGCCTACGTTTAAATGATTTATGACTGAATGGAACGTTGCGTTTTTAAGCGCCAGAACTGCTTATCACGTCGTGTGACAAAGTTTACACCAATCATCATCTTCAAATGTATCCTTATGTTGAGATGTCCATTCTCTTTGCCCTAGGCTATCATTTGTGCACGAAGCATGTTTCAATTAAGACAATACACAAGCTATTTTTATTGTTGTAATATTGAATGATTTCATGAATAAATTATGCGCACAGTGCATTACAGGATTACGACTGTGGCGGCCACTGACCAAGGCCACAGTAGCCTGTGAACCTCTGATTTTCAAAGGGAAATCACAGCAAAACGCCAAGGGGCAACTCTTCTCTTCAATTTCCCTTCCAAATTACTCTTTTTTTTTGTCTGAAGACATCTATTGCAAGAATCTAACATTCTAACAGCAACAGCAAAGCAAATGCAAGCTAACCAAAGTGCAGTCGGTTCTCCGCCATGGTTTTGAAATCACACACCTGCTGTATCTGAAGCCCCACGACGATAATAAGGCCTACGACTATCACTCTACACGCCCCCTGTTGCACGCCACAATTTAATTTACTATAGCTGATCCTGCCTTCTGGCTCCCCAAAATGCCGCATCATGTGAACAGATCAGCAGGCCGGCAAATTTTCACCTCGCTTTCAGACACAAAAAGACGGCAAAAAGACATCTCCTCTTCCCGCAAATTTAGCGGGATCTCTGTGTGAAAAGGCCTAGAGGCACACACACTATAACCCCCCACACACACACACACACCTGATGAATCTGAGGACAAAAAGGGTTTGTTGTTTGAGAGTGCTCTCCTGACATGGATATTACACACTCGCGCGCGCACACACACACACACACACACACACACACACACACACACACACACACACACACACACACACACACACACACACACACACACACACACACACACACACACATGGAACACACACAAATAAAAAACCTACAGTTCATGTACACATTGGCTCAAACAATGAACCCTTTTTGTCCTCAGATTCATCAGGTGTGTGTGTGTGTGTGTGTGTGGGGGGGGTGGTTAGTGTGTCTCTGTGTGTGTGTATGTGTGTGTGGGGTGTGTGTGTGTGTGTTTGTATATGTGTGTGTATGTGTGTGTGTGTGTGTGTGTGTGGGGGTTGAGGTGAACACTTCAATAAAGTATCTATCTATCTATCTATCTATCTATCTGAACACAAGGAAGTCAGTGAGTGGTCTGGCTGACACACGGCTCACCGTCACAATAACACAGGAGTGCTTTCAAAGCAAACCAGGTAAAACCTCACAGAGGGCGGGAGAGAGGGATGGGGGTAGAAGGAGAGAGAGAGAGAGAGAGAGAGGAAAAGAGAGTGAGAGAGAGTAGGAGGGATATGGGGAGATAGAGAGGCAAGAGAGGGTGAGATAGAGAGAGAGGGATAGAGAGAGGAGAGAGTGAGAGAGAGATAGACAAAGGAAAAGATAGAGTGAGGGAGAGAGGGATAAAGAGGAGAGAAGAGAGGGAGAGAGAGACAAAAAAGTCTTCCCCATCAGTCTCCAGCCATGAATAGGCATGAGTAACGCTCGGGTCTAATGTTGCTATGCCAGCCTCCCATGTTGTTGAATCTCATGCCAGCGCCCTGCCCTGCACCTGGCCATGCAGGTACCTGTGTTGTTAGAACACTAAGTAGATTCTTATGCAGGTCAGTGATATTTGACAATGCAAGTTTTCCTGCTTCAGTTGTAAAAGACACAGTTCACTGTAACTATCAAAGAAACAAGTTGTCAACAAGCAGTGCGCTGAAGTTGAAACAAGCAGTGCGCTGAAGTAGATCCCAGATCCCAGGCTTTCTGCAGTGCAGTGCCTACTGAAGTAGATCCCAAGCTATCTGTGTCTGTACTCATTACACAAGCTGAGTCAGGACAACTGTGTGTCAGGCCCCTACCTGTCAGCTATAACAATTAGAAGCACCTCTGCAGCAGCACCAGGTGGGCGTGTAGCATGACAGCACCATGACAGCAGCCTGACCTATGGATAGCCAAAGGGCACAATGGTGGCAGCCATGAATCGAAGCCTTAACTTTTCTGGCTACTGCATGTTAGTAGCTAGTTTCTTAGCCACTACACCACCACGGCCCCTCTTTGCTGACCTGGTGAAGTGAGCCACTGGCCGGGGGTAAGAGAAACGTGTGGGGAGAGGTTTAGGCAACGTTACAAAACATCACTGCACGTAGACACACACATCCAGGTGTCTGTGAGTAACTAGAGCACAGCGATGAACAGGAAATGCTGATACTCCAAAAGCTAGCAGTGGCATCTTAAACCCACCCCCTCATAATCAGGGGGTTCAATATAGCTTAGGGACACACACATGCATGCAAACATGCAAACATACACACGCACGCACGCACGCACGCACACACGCGCACACACACACACACATACACCGAATCACACACCGTGCTGCAGTAAACTACTGTGTCTATTCCACAAACAAGACCAGAGGTGCAGAAAATAGATAATGTCGGAGAGTGCATTCAACCTGGTTAAAGTTAACAGAGAATATGTGTGTGTGTGTGTGTGTGTGTGTGTGTGTGTGTGTGTGTGTGTGTGTGTGTGTGTGTGTGAGACGAATGTGAGAGGTCAAGGAGACACAGTGTAGTGCAGGAGTGGGACGGCCACAGGTGCTGTCTTTACCCCCTTCAGAGGGAGAGAGAGAGAGATGGAGATACAGGGAGATGGAGAGAGAGAGAGGGAGAGAGAGAAGTGGGGTAGAAGCTGCTTTCAGACACACATACACACACACACACACACACACACACACACACACACACACGCACGGCATTGCACACGCACACACACACACACACACATACACACACACACACACACACACACAAACACACGCGCACACATTGCTTCTCTGCATGAGGAGGGGAAATCAACCACAGGGTCACATCCATACAATTCACAATCCATTATTTCTCTCTCTCTCTCACCCCCATATCTCCCCTCTCTCTCTCCCCCTCTCTGTGTGTGAGTGGCTCTTCATGGGGCCCTTGTTGTGGTAACGAAGAGCAAGAACAATTCATGGGAGTCTGTATCCCCATGCCAACCAAGAATCACACACCATCTAAAGGTGAGAGCAGAATGGCGAGGTAGGAAAGGTGAGAACTTCAGTCTCTTTTTCTCTCTCTCTCTCTCTATCTCTCTCCCTCTCTCACACACACACACACACACACACACACACACACACACACAAATATGCACACATTCCTGAATGGTCTAGAGCACTCAGATAAAAGCTGCAACTTTTGGCCCACTCTCTCAGTGCCCCTCTAGTGCGTGCGTGTGTGTGTGTGTGTGTGTGTGTGTGTGCGGAGATGTATCAGCTGTGTGTTGTGTTATGGTGCATATGGCTACTGTGTGTGGTTGTGTGTGGCTGAGTATGAGTTGTTTGTTATGTGTGGTTGTGTGTGGCTGTGGATGAGTTGTCTGTTGTGTGTGGCTGTCTGTTGTGTGTGGTTGTGTGTTTTGTCTGTTGTGTGTTTTGTCTGTTGTGTGTGGTTGTGTGTTTTGTCTGTTGTGTGTGCCTGTCTGTTGTGTGTGGTTGTGTGTGTTCTGTTCTGTGGGGTTGTCTGTTGTGTGTGCCTGTCTGTTGTGTGTGGTTGTCTGCTGTGTGAGGTTGCATGCGTGAGTTGGAGAGAGTGTTGTGTTGCTGCTTGACCACACAAGGACTTGGATCTCTAATATTTGCACATGGTTTCATTATCAGAAGAGAGCAAACGTGAGCAGTGTCCACCTAGAGCAGCCGGACACCCTGCACACCTCACAACAGCGCACTGATGGTGATAACGCAGTTATGTGAGAAATTCTACATATTTTTCCAAGAACTCAACAAAGACAAACAAGTCTCTCTCTCTTTCTCTCACACACACACACACACACACACACACACACACACACACACACAAAGTTCTGCTTAATCAGTGAGAAACACACACATTGTTCACATGCCCTATGTCCTGCTTTTGGTTTACCACTGCCTCTCAAGGCAAATTGATTTCTGACATCAGAAAAATACATGTTCAAGCCATATGACTGGTAATCATATAGGCTGCACAAGGCTGAAAGACCTAAGTAAAAAGACAGTATATAGCTTAGGCTATCGAGCTTCTCCATTGGTGGAAGCAGCTGGAGAGTCTGAAGAAGGTGAGGTGGGAAGAGCCAGCCTCGTCTGCCATCACCTGCTGCTCAGGAGTCAGGCATGGCGACGACAGAACACTATTTACGTTGTTATTCGGACATACTTGATAAAGGTTTACGCATTCATTCGAATATAGAATTAAAACACGTTATATATGTTCATGTAATTCTACTAGTAGCATCCCATAAAATACAAACACAATCCAATACAACAAATGTAGGCTATATCCCATCTAAAAAAAAAAATAGTGGAACAAAAAGTGTTCTTACCCCAAGACGGAATGCCGAAGTTAACCACTCCACTCCCGGTGCGTGTGCGAAATACTAGCAAAATTTGGTCACCGGTTGATCTTTTTACTGCCTATGGTGTTCTCCCTAAAATTCAGCAATGTCAAAATGTCATCTTAGCGCACGCCACGCCGTATATGTAAACAAACGTCGCAGTGAACTTTGCTCTTAAAGTGGATGCAGCCTCTTCCCGCTGTGTGGTAGCCTACACTAGTAACCTAGCTTTACCGAGAGACAATAGACTTTTTATGCAGGTGCATGGGTTCGGACGCCGAGGTGCTCTGAGGTGCACGGGGCAGGTGTAGGGTCTCAGCGCACAGGTGTGAGGTGAGACCGAGCCGAGCCGGTGCGGATGAGCGACAGGTGACTTGCAGGTAACCCTACCTGCTCCTCGGAGGGCGGAGTCGCAGCCTACGCTGCTCTCCCTCACTCACTCTACTTGGATGGACACTGGGTAGCCGTACCAACAAAAATGTATTCAAAACACATCCTAACTGAAATCTCACAGACATCTGAGATAGTAGGCCTAGTGGTTCTCAAATGGGGGTACGCGTACCCCTGTGGGTACGTGAAGGCACTCCAGGGGTATGTGAGATTTTAAAATATACATATATTTAAAAAGTAGAATCTATGCAAAAATACTTTAAAAACAATTATTTAATAAATATTTCAGGAAAATATAAGTTCATAAAATTAATTTTATATTTCAGTAGGCTATTCAATTTCATTATCCTAAAAACCCAGAGTCCCCCCATACCAGGATGGTTCTACCCAACCTGTCACATGCCACCCGCCATCACCTGTCAATCACTGTCAAAACTCAAACGATTGAGTCGTGGTTGAAGCGTAGCGATAATTCTTGTGAAAACACGGAGGAACAAGTTGCAAAGAAGGTCAAACCAGAGCCGGCAAAATTCCGTGCTCTGTTTTTTTCTCAACTAAAAATGCTTTGCGCTGGTTAGGGGGTACATCACTGAAAAAAGGTTGAGAACCACTGGCCTACACTATCACCATATAGGCCTAAACAGTCGTTATTAATAGGACTACACTACTACTTCTGTTGCTGTTTATTGAAATATTTCATTAGTGTATTACATATCTCATTATTAATAATTGTGATTGTTGACCATGTTATGCCCAATAGTATAGGATAAATATAAGCTACACTTACCTTCTACACTTCAGCGGTTGAGAGTGTTCTAACTGGTAGCATCATCACCTGGTATGGGAACTCCACAGTTAGAGATTGTAGTACTCTGCAGAGAGTAGTGCACTCAGCTGAACGTACTATAAGAACTCAACTCCCTGCTCTACAAGATATCTATTCCAGAAGAGTACTCCTAAGAACCCAAAAGATTCTGAAGGACTCTTCTCATCCTAACAATGGATTATTCCTACCGCTGAAATCAAGAAGACGCCTATGTAGTCACAAAGCCAGAACTGAGAGACTCAGGAGAAGTTTTTATCCCCAGGCCATCCGAACTCTGAACTCACACTATACTGACTTTGCACACATTCACTCCTCAGCACTCTCAAACATTTCCCAACTCTGAACTCACACTATATATGACTTTGCACTCATTCACTCCTCAGCACTCATGACCCCCCACACACACACACACACACACACACACACCTACAAGACTTTTAGCCCTTTTACATCCCTCTCCCTATGCTACAGACCTTTTATTTATTTTCTTATTTCATCATACGTCAAAACACACACACACACACATCTGACTTTCTCCAACTTTTGCACATCTCCATAGAACTTTTTATTTATTATTTTTCATTTCTCCTCCATCTACCCATGTCCTTGATTGCCTAGCCTTTCTGCCCCCCCCCCCCACCCCCATCCCCAACACACACACACACAGGATCATACATACAGTACTCTGCTTGCAATAGTAAGTCCCTTCACCATACTTTCAGTACACTGCCCCCCCAATCCTCCCCACCTTTCTTATGCAGCCCTTGCCACTTAATTTTCTAAACCCCTCTTCTACTGCACCCCCATAAATGCACAAATAGGCTGACACCAGACATAATTTCACTGCATTTCTTACTTCCAGTAACTATATGCATGACAATAAACTTCCTTGTATCCTTGTAGCTATTTGTGTGCACTGGGATCAAAATGATGACAGAGATAACCCTGTATCTTATTTGAACATGTGTGAACTGCAATGTGAGCATCTTCTTCAATAACCTCAAAAATGGCTACCTGCCAGCGACCTCTGATCTCATCAGGTCCCCCCCTCTCATCCAACTGTGTAACGTTGTCTGGCGAGGGATCGGAGAGGTCGCTTCACAGGGCTCCGTGAAAGAGGAGCAACGGTGTGGAACATCGCCCCGGTTCCGATGTCACTGGTCGGGGAAGTGTCTGTCTCCCCGGCACTCTCCTGAGCAACGCACAAGGGTCAACCTGGCCAGACCTTTTACATAACTGTGTGTGTGTGTGTGTGTGTGTGTGTGTGTGAGAGAGAGTGTGAGTGTGTGTTTGTGAATGCATGACTGTGTGTGTGAGTGAGAGAAAAAGTGTGTGTGCGTGCTTAGTATGTACAGTGTAGGGGCAAGTGTGTGATCATCAAAAGCAGCCGCAGTCACCCAGAGAACCATCACTAGGGAAAATCTAATCAGTTATCTGTCACCTCCGCTGGTTTGCCTTGGGAAATTATGAAATTATGTGGCCTGTATGAAACATGCACACTTCACATTATCAGGTGAAGAGTGAAGGCTGATTTACATGAGTAAAAAGGATCAGGATCGTCGTTTTGGCCTCCAACTCATTTCAATCTAATTCTGGGCGACCCTGAATATTTGAAGTAGGATATGGATTCACTTGAATTGAGGACACAATGGTACAGTGTGGTGTGCAGTGATTTCCCCCCCCCAAAACACACACACACACACACACACACAAAGACACTGACACATAAGAGTTCTATCTCAGGTTGCATTTGACAGCTTTGCGTGCATATTCACAAGGTTTTTTTTCACACACGCATGCACACACACACACACTGGGTGTTTGATTTAGTCGCTCGGGAGACCTTGGCTGGAGGTTGATCATTAACTGGGCTGTCAGTGCTGAGGGATGAGAGCAACTCTAGAGCGAAGTCTTAGTCTGCGCCTATCAAATATCTCCTCTGCCCCTTCTATAATCCTCCTGTCTAGCTATCGCTATCTCTCACTCTCTAACACACACACACACACACACACACACACAGAAAATGTCACAACACACACCACTATTCACTGCTGTTATGATATAGCACAATTCGAGATGTTTTTGTCAGTACAACTCATCATCCTCACAGATATGGTGTGTTGAGTGAGAATCCCCAGCATAAAAGCCTTCCGCTCTGAGAGCTAGACATTCCCCTGTGAACGCCCCCTTACCCTATGAGATGTCTTAGTGAACAGCCACCCTAGCCTTCACATGTAGTCTGGAAAAATCCAAACTCATTCACAAAGTGAATAGAGTCTGGTGACTCTCGACTGGGAAACGTTTGCAACACGGGCACTAACTTTGAAATCATTAGTCCAGCCTTATCAATCCCATTGATCAGAGATTCCTAACGTCAGTTCATACTACCCCTACAAACTGACAATAAAAGGCACCTACAGACAATAAACAATGTGGGTCTATCTTTGCTGTAAATACATTTTGTTTGCAGGTGTTGCTGCTTCTGTTTATCACACTAAGTTTCAGTTTCGTCATCCCCTCTTGTCGCTGATTGGCCTGACATTTTTCTTGTCTGTAGGATACGGTTTTGAACTATGGTGTTTCAAACGAGATCTTCCTGAAAGAAGATCTAGGTGGGTGGGGCCAGGCTACTTCACATGGACATACTGTATTCCATATAATGGACTATACGTGTGTCCCTCTAATTTACACTTCCCCATGTTTACCACACAGCTTACAGAGACGTCTGTCCCTGAGTGTGCTCTGTAAAGATGTGTGTGTGTGGAGAGCACACTGCTGTAAGATGGAAACATAAAGCTGCACCATGATCCGTTTCAAATTAAGTTAGCAGCAGTTAACAACACATCTCAAACACACACACGCATATATATGCTAACACAGACATTCACCTGCCGAGGCACTTAGCTAAGCTCCCCTAACTCTCTCTCACACACACACACACACACACACACACAGGAGATCAGAGAGACCACTCACACTCTCCAGTGGTGCTCTAGTAGTTGACCCGTCCTTGCCTACAAGTGTATTCATCCGGAACACAAAGCCCCACCTCTCGATGGCATGCTGCAGATGGAACGGGTGACAGGAACGCAAACAGTTTCACCCAGCATAGCTATTGGTGATCAGACACATGATGTCAGAGAGAGAGGGGGGGGAAGAGATAGAATAGAGGGTGAGAGAGTCTCAGTCCCTGTTCTCTCTCTTGCAGTGCAACATGTCTGTTTCTCACTGATAGGGTGGTCTGCATTCACAATGACTCGAACGAAATACATTTGGTCCACAGTCTGTATTTCACTCATGGGTTCACACACACACACACACACACACAAAAGACCTGTATTTCACTCATGGGTTCACACACACACACACACACACTTTACAGCAGTTAAAGCTGCAGGTGGCAAGTCTGACAGATTGAGGGGACTTAGCCAAAATTTGTAATGTTTACAACTCTCATGTCCCTCCCCCACTACCACCGAGCACCCTCTCATCGAGTTTGTGCTCGTCAGTGCACACTAGACTACACCAGACCACCAGTGATTGACAGTCAGATCTCACACAGATCTCACACTCTGGACCAGAAGAACCGGGAGCTGTACATTTTGCAAAACAAATAACAGGCTCTAGGTGGAGGTAGAGGTGCTTTTTTTTTTTCTAAAACCGGCTGATTTATGTTGTTCTGTCGGAGCATAGTGTCGGTTTCAGTGAATATGATCAAAAAATCTGGCCAACTGCAGCTTTAACAACACAGCTCCTGTGTGTGTGAAATGTGATTATGATTTTGATTTTGATTATGACTGTTTCTATCTGGATCATAAAGCAACATGATGAACAGTAAAAAAAAATAGAAATCTGGAAAATGTATTGTACAGTAAAAAAAACCACAGATGAGACGTATATACAGTTATATGTCTACATGAACATCTTATCAGATTCATACAGGCACAATGTCAGTCTCTCACTCTTCCTGCAGGTGAGTCTGGAAACTACTGGAGCTGATCCGTGGCAGTTATCCATCTTCCCCTGATTAGACAAAACTGATTTGGGTTCACTCAAAGAAAATAATCTTAAAATCGGGCTTGAAAGAAGAAATTCTACTACAGGCTCCTTTGAATCCGTCCTGAAAACCATGATTCTGTCGTGGTTAGGAAGGCCAAGGCTGCTGTAAAACCGATACAAATACATGAATTCCAGTGCTCTAGCCTCTGGACTCGAGCCAAGCCGTGTTAATTATGTATCGCATCACTTCTCAAAAGGGCACCTCAACAGCACGAGTACTCTCTGAGTACTTCTTCAGCACTTAGCACAGCCTCTCTAGTCCTTAGGCACCACACACACACACACACACACAACACACACACACATCTCTCTCAGCTCGTAGGTGACGGACAGGCCTGCCCAGGTCACTACAGCAGCACCTCAGCAGAGAGCATCATGGGAAGCTGAAAGACCCTCTCAGGTGTAGACACTGTAAAGACAAAACACAAAGCACAGACATTAAGACACTGGAGAAATCGAACATGTCAACATAGGACATTGGAGAAACAGCCTGAGAACATAATCAGCTAGTACATTGGAGACATACACAGCTGTGACAGGCCACAAGGATGAAGCTTTGAGGACCACCTCTAGTGCAGCAGCATCATAATAACACTGTTGAAATGAAAGACTAACACCTCCCAACTGCATACTCCGGGCGTGTGTGTATATGTTTGTGTTCAGTTGTGCAATACGTTGTGTGCAGGATGTGTGATGAGGAGCGTAGATGGAAAGATCCGGAAGGGTGATGGGTGGCAGTGCGACGGAGATGGGTGGCAGCGGAGACAATGTGGTGTGGTGTGTGGGTCGTTAGACGGAGTGACGCGCATGAACGAAACGGGGGATCAATAATTCACTGCGGCGCTGTGCTGCCAATGCGATCGGATCTGATAAGAAGGCCGACTGGATTCATTCACACACAATAGGGAAACACTGGCACAGAGCAGGGCCCATTCACAACCACTCAGGAGGGGACAGCCAATCACAGCTTAGCCCAGATCACATTTACACACACACACACACACACACACACACACACACACACACACTCATGAACACACTCTCACATACACATACGCTCAGACACACAAACAGACACACACACACTCTCACATACACACACACTCAGTACTAGTTGCGTATAAAACATGCTTCAACAGATTGCTGCATGCTGTCTGTAAAGGCTGGTAAAAGGCAGCTAAAGAGCAGCATATAGATGTATCTGAAACCAGATAAATCTGGTTAAATCTGCCCGTTTGAGCTCCTCCAGGGTGCTTGTTTATTGGCTAGAGTGCTGCGCTGACAGGGAAACCAAGAGGACCATCATCCCAAGCAGGTGTAGCACCTGATGGCCGCGTGGTAGAGAGACAGCAGGTGGTATACTCTTGATGCCCACTCTAGAGAGAGCCAGCAGGTGGTATACACTTGATGCCCCCACTATGGCGAGCCAGCAGGTTTAGCACTTCATGCCCACACTGTGGCGAGCCAGCAGGTGGTATCCTCTTACACTGAGCGCACTTATCTGAGTTTTATTCCCTTAGGCGAAGGGAATAAAACTCAAGCTGGTTGGGTGGACAAGTATCTTTGTGCACCTCTTAAGTAACAACTGCCCTTCCAAATGTCAGTCTGCCAAACTACTTCAAATACTTCCCTAGCACTTCTATATTAGCCAGCTACATGTTTTGGTCCACCATTCCACCATGGCTTAACCATAACACATATGCATTTGGGGCTTTCATGAGCCCTGTAGAATTCATAGTATTCGTGGCAAACGCTGGGGACAGGGATGAATGTTACATACTGTACATTCACTCTTTGAACCTAATTCTATTGGCCAGTAGAGAATTGTGACCTCTGAGAGCCCCCACATACACACACACACCCCGCCCCCCACCTCCAGTGACCTCTGACCTGCTGAAGCGGGCAAAGGTGAAGAGTCCCAGCAGGCCGTTGAGGCCGTAGCCGGCCAGGAGGATGCCGTTGATGATGACATCGGCGCGCAGCACGTAGGACTGCCACACCAGGAAGTAGACAGCCAGCATGACGGAGCCCACTGTGGAGCCCAGATTCATGCTGATGTAGCCCTCACTCTCCGTCAGGTTACCGCACACACCTGGAGGAGGAGAGGAAGAAGGAATAGTGAGTCAACATACCCTCTACAAAATATACCTAACACCCCCAAGCATACCTGCCAACACTCCCGTTTTTCTCCCGTATTTCAAGGTCCTCTCCCGGCACTCTCCAGTTTTGTTATTTCTCCCGAAAAACTCCCATAATCACTGATCCATTCATTTTTTTTTTTGTTAGTCTGACATTTCCCAAGTTGCCAGATTGTGTATGAAATACACCCTGCAGATACACAATCACTTAGCCTACTTTCAATTTAAACCTTTTTTCAGTGTTTCCCATACGTTGACTAATCTGTGGCCGGGCGCCATAAAATAAAAACCGGCCGCAACACATTAATGTTCTACGTTGTACTATTTAAATTAAAGTAAGATAAAATCCTAGCTGCGCTTTTTTTAATGTTTGCAAAATCCCGATGTAAATGGAAAAGTGTTTTCCAAGACTCAAAAGTGCTTGTCCCAAGAAGGAGTACGAACCTTTATTTTAACTAACTACGTAGAAAACGCTATGAATTGCATCCACACATCAGCAGCGTTCTAACTTTGTTACAATTGCAAGGGTTCCCTCACGAACGTCTTAAAGTGACAGGCACTCAATTAGACCCCCGTTGTCCAAGTCATGCTACCGCCACAAATTCAATCAAATTCTGTGGGAACTGTTTTTGTCATAAAACCTGGCAACCCAAAACCCAAAAAAGGAAGCGGGTGCACACTGCGCAGCCACGGAGTCTGGCAAGCAAGTGGGCTAGTTGAATAGTCTACTTCACAACTAGCTGTTGTCAAATTGTTAGGGAAGAAATTTTGTGATTAACACATCGCATAAACTGTTATTGAGTGTTCTTGATACACAATAGGAAACCTCGGAACATAGACTACGTTTACACGAAGCAGGGTATTTTCCTAAACGAATATCTGGCCATCTACGTTTGCAAATAAAACTGCATTTACACGAGACCGTTTTTTTTTTTAAATGTGTTTACACGAACCCGTGTACATACATGCTGTCATGAGCACGCCAAACCACAGTGGCAGTCTAACGATAAGCTCAAGCTCACATTAACCAATCAGAATTCTTCTGTGCTCCTCCACATAAAAGCATAAGAGCAGAATTTGCAAATGCAAACAGACAAAAAGTGTCTGCACCAACATAAACGCGATGGCTATTCTGAGGGCATCCATGATCACCTCAGCCCCAAAATGTTGCACGTGAGAACATGTAAATGTAAACATTGGTCGCACATTTGGTGTACTTCTGCATATCTGTTTCGGTAGGGTAAAAAAACAGCAACGACCGAAATGCAGTGTTGCAAAGAGTGTATGAAACATGTTAAATATGCAAATTTTGTTAACCCTTGTGTTATCCTCAAATCTTACCGACACTCTTTATCCTTGGGGTCAATTTGACCTCAGCTAAATAAACCCTCAGAAAATTATTATAATTAATATTGTTACCCAGTTTTTTTGTGACAGGTACTTAAGAAGAGTGTAATAACCACCATCAAAAGCCCTACAAAACAATTCCACCCCCCCACACCCCTTTATGAACCTTGGAACCCTGGCTGGCAATATTGCCCATCCAGTGTCAGCAGCCCAAAGGCTTGCTGTTGCTTCCCCTTTTGACTTATACAGTTCTGCCAAAATGACTTATATGTAATATGTACTTGTGTATGTAATAATAATAATACAAATATGTTCTCATACTATTCTACTGTGCAAAGAATCAGTGTTTGCATATTTACAAACACCCCCCCACACACACACACACACAAGCAAGACAATCTCTGTTTTTCGGAAATCTAAATGTAAGCAGGTATGCCCCCAACACACACACACTCACCTCAACAGAGGTCTCTATTCAACCACACTACTAATTCAACACAGCCTCTACAAACTGTACACACCCGCAACACACACACTCACCCCAGTAGAGACGTAGGCCCTCCAGCACAGCCATGATGAAGAGGAGGAACAGGTCCACTGCCAGGTGCCTATCGGGGTAGCTCAGCACGTAGCCTATGAAGGAGGAGCGCACACACATACACTGGTAAACCTTAAGCCCTGCCATCAGGGGTGGGTACTATGTGGGTTGCATGTGGAAACATGATTCATGGGCCTATAACTCATTCGTCAAAGCCGGTGTGTGTGTGTACTCACTCTTGTAGATGATTAGGCTGACAGAAGACAGGAAGTAAATGACATAGTAGATTCCTGTAATATAGAAAACCAGCTGGAGCAGGACAGAGGAGAGCTGGTAGGAAGCTGAGGAAAAGAGTTCACTTAACTGTTTTCAGCTCTCTCTCTAACACATACACTTACATACATACATGCGTGCACACACACACACAGCTTTTTACCGAACACACTAGAATATTTATGCAGCAGGTGTATGAGTTTTCCAGAGGTAAGAATAGGACCCCGTTTATTTTTAACCTCCAGTATGTTTTCTTTCCATAACTGTGAATATTTTATAAGCTATAAATATTCATTACTTTAACCGTTTGCCTCGTTGGCCAATGGATGCACTACTACTGACGATAAAAGACAGCAACACTGGACACTGATAGGCCTAATACTAAAGGATACCACCACGGAGCTCTTGGCTGAAAGAAAAGGGAATTCATTTTGTAACGTTAGTCAGTGAGGTTTACCTATAATCGGAAAGGAACGCAATTCCTGACAGAATATCCAAACAAAAGCATTTGGTATGGTTGCCATTGCATAGTATGCTAAACTGAGTAACGTTAACACGTTTAATTAAAAACAGGTGAGTTTCAGAAAAAATATCTAAGTTAACCGTATAATGTTGCAGTATACAGCAGGCATATGCATTAACAGATAGCAACTTTTACATTAACGTTAACGTAACTAGCACTAGATACTTTTCATGTAGAAGCTAATGTTAACGTTAACCAACTGTTGCGAGTAACGTTAAATTACTAGGAAGAAGACATCACAAATGCAGACAGGCTGGTGTTGGTTGAGTGAACGTCGGTGAAATCGATAACACTACTTTTCGTAAATAAGACATAAATATTAATTTATCACAAAATGTTGTCTTGCATTCGTGAAAAAAAATAATTAAATCTCACGTTAGGATAGACTATTTAGTGCAGAACTAGCCGGTCTCTATAGCAACGCTTACCTTGCTGTCCGACCGCCATCTTGATATTCTAGTTCTGGTGACACTTATGTGCATGAGTTCTACCTGATAAAGAACTATACCCCCACCTTCTGGACAGGAATGCGATCTTACTCTTTTTTCCAAATAGACTGCATAAATAAGGGCATATCAATACCAACTCATCCTTTACAGTTTTTCTCGATTGCTTTGACCTGTCTAAAGAAACTGGGATCCACTTGGTCTTCATGAACACCTTTTTGCACAGCAGAAGTCATCTCTTGCAAATGTGTTTACACATTTTGATTGGGTTAAAAAATGACAAATTGTAGTTCAATGAAATTTGTCTTGCCTACGTGCTTACTGTAGTCTAGGTCTTACATGTCAATGACAGTTACATCTTGGGAGGAATGAATAAAAGTATTTTTATTCAGTAAATTGTGTTTTTTCTAGGGCTGTCAATCGATGAAAAAAAATAATTGAATTAATTACATACTCTGTGATTAAGTAATCTAAATTAATCACATAGGCCTATATATTTTTTGCTGCAAAAGTATTTTAAATATATAATACAATATATAATACAAAATCATTGAATAATAAGCATTAGTGACATTAAAGTTCAAAAACTCTTTTATTATTATTTTCACTGTTCAAATAATGGCCATAATAATCTATGATATGACCTAATATGCTGAGGAAATAAATTCAAAAGTGCTTCGGGAAGAAGTTTTTTTCACATACAAGGCATTTCAGACCACAGATATAACCTAGGGGACACAATGAACAATGAACACTCCCCTCAATGTCAACACTATTTCGGTCCATTGATGTGTGACTTTAGAGTTGACAAACTCCAGTGATATGCAAATTCCTTGCTGCAGACATTGCAGAAGACTTTATTTTAATCAACACTTTATTTTTGTCAACACCATCAGGCCGTTTTTTAAAAGTAAATGTTCCAATCAATGATCTAGGCAGCACATTTTCTTCTCTCTCCTTCATTTTACAGTAATGATTACTAACTAGAACGGCTCAGGGTCAAAGGTCATACGAAATCGATTAATCTGCGCTATATTTTTTAATCAGTTTCTAAAATTTTCTAAAATTAATTAATCAAAATTGATCAATTATTTTGACAGCCCTTGTTTTTTCACAGTTTTTTTTCCAGAAAAATGGAAAAGAAATGGAACAGACATAGCAAAAATGCTCTTTTTGAGAACTATATTTTGCATTTTGTTGTCCAGTGTATAATGATTGATAGAAATCACACAGTGATTTGAGTAACAGCCTTTTGCAAGTAAAATGTGTCATTTTGGCCAGAGTGCTTTTGTTCAGACACTGTAGGTGTTAACTGTTTTGAAAACGTGATGTCAGAGTTGACACAAGCATCAAAGCGATTGAGAAAAACTGTATTGGTTTCCCTGTGCTAAACAAAAGGAAAACATCTATTCACAGGTGGTAGAGATTCCAATTGCATAAGTTTGAATCTCTGATACACCTGTTTGAAACTCCTTTGCACAATTCTTCAATCAGCAATCATTCATTATCCATAAGAGATAGCCTACCATGTCTGTTCTGTGTTGCCATTTGCAAGTATGGATCTAAGGCACATTTAGAGAAAGTAGTATGTACTGCCTATTTGGTGAATATAGCCTACCTACAGTGTTTACTGTAGTCTACAGTGTTTACTGTAAGTAGGCTATATTGTCATGAAAAATTGCAATTAGTAGTTCAATGAAATGTGTCTTGTCTAGGTGCTTACAGTACTGTAGGTCTTACATGTCAATGACAGTTGCATCTTGGGAGGAATGAGTACAATTAATTCTTAATTACAGTAGTGCATTTAGTCTTCTCACAGTTTTTCTGATACCAGAAAAAATAGAAAGAAGTGGCACAGACATAGCAAAAATGAAGAAACTCCTAATTTTGAGAACTATATTCTGCATTTTGTTGTCCAGTGTGTAATGATTGATTGAAATCACACAGTGATTTGACTACAAGATGTGTTGTTTGAAGGGAAATTTAGCTTTTGCTGCATGTTTTAAATGTTTTGAGAGAGTAAGAACATTTTACAAGCAAAATGTATAATTTTGGCCAGAGTGCTTTTGTTTAGACCTGCGTGTTAATTGTTTTAAAAACGTGATGTGATGCTTGTTGACGCAAGCATTAAAGCGATCCAGAAAAACTGTAATACAAGATTTGTTTCTCCAAAAATATGCCACAATTCACAGATCAAAGCAATTTAATGTGAGTAAACTGATGTTTTCTGTAGGCTAGACTCAGGAGAAAAATAATAGTGGTAGGATTTCAAGACAGACACAGGAAAAAATCTGGCAACCTGTCATCTATACAAGTAACTTTATAGGCCTATTTTGCGACCAGACATACAGAGATGAACTCTGTAGTTACACTTAGAGTTGACCTCAATTCCTGCTGTAACCAAACTCCTGTCTCTCAAAGGTCAACTCTTGTTTTAGTGTGTACTAATTGAAATGTCATTAATTAATCAGAAAACTACATGTAAGAGAAATCAAATCCAGATTCATTTCGTAAATGCACCTAAATGAAACAAGATCTATGGCTCAACATATTTGTCACATTGAAGGCTTTGTGCTAAATCACAAAATGCAGAGAAATAGCCTGAAGAAATAACTTAAATAGAACTTCCTTTTGAAACCCATAAAAAGGATATGGTCAGAGGTGGAAAGTAACGAAATACATTTACTCACGTTACTGTATTGAGTAGTTTTTCTGTGTATTTTGTATTTTTTAAGTAGTTTATAAAATTGGTATTTTACATTTTACTTGATTACATTTTGAGTGAAGTATTGTACTTCGCTACATCAAAAATCCCATCCATTACTTGAGTAAAAAAAAAAGTTAAGACTAACGAAAACAGAAAGGGAGAGAAAAAAAATCGCGCCCTACAACAGGACAGGAATCAAGCTGGCGCCATGCAGTCTTTCTGAAAGTGATGGAGTGACTGTGATGGAAAGTGATGGCCTAACCTATGAAAGTGTACAGTATTTTCCGCTATTTCAATGGGTTGTCTCAGTTCGTTTTAGCACTAATGATTGCGGAGATAGCCTATTCAAGCAAACACTATGGGATTTCGTGTTTTGACGTTTGTGCTCACCTTTCTTTGGAAAGAAGTTTATTAGTTGTTTCCCCTCATTTTGATGTCTATTTTTCCTGTTTCGGCCTTTGTTTTTGGTAACCTGGCTTGGCTTTCTTGGAGAAACACATTGCACCAGCAGCAATTAGCGGTCCACTACTAGCGATGCTCAACTAAATAAACAAAAGATAGACTATCATGCAGGCGGACTAAACCATTTAGCTCTTTAGCAAGGGAGAGTGACCTTAGACAGTTTTCACTATGTTTTGTATACAAAATCCAGTCAGTCCTGTCATTTTGACATTTCATTTGGAAGTTAAAATATTCAGGTAAAATGGTGGAAATAAGTATTGAACACTTAATTTTTTTTCAGTAATTAGCCTGAACTTCATAGGGTTAGGGTTAGGGTTAGTGAGTCTATTCAAAATTTTCACCACACATTATATTAACACATATAAAAAATCCAAACATAACAGTTATGTGTAATAAAGTGGAATGACACAGGAAAAAAGTATTGAACGTGCCTACTGAAATTTCTTCAATACTTGAATAATTACTCAATACAAAGGAAAAGCCTTTGTTTGTAATGACAGCTTCAAGACATTTCCTGTATGACAAAACTTATTAGTCGCAGTATCAGGTGTGATTTTGGCCCATTGTTCTAAACAGATTCCAGGGGTCCCTCTTGTGAATCCTGATCTTTAGTTACTTCCAGAACTGTCTAATTTAATTTAATTGAATTGGCTGCCTTCAAGTCTTTCTGGAGCTTTCTCAGAGTGGTCCTTGGCCCTTGGAATTGACTATCCTTCTGACTCCCTGGTCAGAAATATTGTGAGGAGATCCTGTGCATGGCCGGTTGATGATGCAGTGATGTTCCTTCCACTTGCAGATAATGGCTCCCATGCTGCTTACTAGAAGATTCTGAAGTTTTGAAATGCATCTGTAACCAGTTTCATTGATATGTTTTGCAACAATAAGGTTGCAAAGGTCTTGGGAGAGCTTTTTGCTTTTATCCATCATGAAATGTTTCTTGTGTGACACCTTGGTAATGAAAAACCTTTTTATAGCCCATCAATATGTAGGCTACTAACCAAGCTTATATTAATTTGCACAGATAGAAAGGATAACTACTCTCTAACTACTTACAGATTCCAGCTCGTTCCTTCCCTTTCCTTAGTGCTTTTTCTTAGCGTGTTCAATACTTTTTCCCTGTGTTATTCCACTTCATTACACGACTACTTATGGAGTTGTTTGGATTTTTTATGTGTGGATTACCTAAGTTATTGCTAATGCCTGGTGAAAATGTTGTGCCCCCCGTATTCCACTTTTCAAATGCCCTCTCCTCCATTGGGGCCCTATATTTCCCACTTTCCCCAAGTCGCCCTTTAATGTGCTGAACCTTCTGCTCGTTTCCAAATCTAAAAAAACTCTCTGCAACTCAACATTGGCCTGCCTGCCTCAGCTGCCTGTGAGAGGCATTTCAGTTGTGCTGGATTACTGTTCACTGCAAAGCGATCAAGGATGAGTGCAACTAACTTTGAAAATCAACTACTGCTCAAACTTAAAGGAGAACTCTTTCACATTTTTTCACAAAGATCTCCATTGCTCAACATCACTGAGTACTGTCGGTATGAACAAAACTGAAACAATCGGTTTTACCTAGCTCGAAGTTGCTCCAGCTACAGCCTACACACTGGGGAGCATGAACATTGCTGCCTTAGCTGCTGGCTGCAGCAACTTGAGCTAAGACCAAAGTCCTTTTAGGCAAGTCCCTCCACTCGGCAGGCCATATTGCAACGCTTTTTGGGCACTTATCGTGCATCTATTTCAGCAGAAATGCGTGTGCGTAAGGCTTCACGACACCAATCTTGCTCCAGCGGCAAGATCACAACAGATGATTGGCACGATGTCTTCACAGCACACCACATGATTGGCTCAATGTATTTTTTACAACACACCACATGATTGGCTCAATGTATTCACATGTCGACGTTTTTGCCGTGGAAGGGTTGTGATATGTGTAGACAACTGCCATATTGGCGTTACAAACTAACCCCATGCATTACTATGGAGGATTTTTTGAGTGCTATATCTCCTCATTAGAAAGTCTCTGGTAAAACTGGTTGTTCTGGTACCCCCAAAAAAAAAAGTAACTAAGTAACTTTTACTTAAAGTACATTTTAAATGAACTACTTTTTACTTTTACTTGAGTACAGTTTCAGATCGGTATTTTAACTTGTACTTGAGTAATATTTAATCAAAGTATTGGTACTTTTACTTGAGTACAATATTTTCATACTTTTTCCACCTCTGGATATGGTATATGTAATATAAACAAACCAACACATGTAACAGATCTGATATCACATTATTCCTGATCAAGCCCATTATTCCTGATCAAGACCATAAATCTGAAAAATTTGCCATTTCCCATAATAACTATTTAAGTAATGTTATTTGTTTTCACTGCATTTACATGACTGTTGTTTTACATATAAAGATGTAAAAACTTTGAGATAAAGTAGGCCTACATACGTACTCATCACACACACTCAGAAGCATTCCCTGGCTCTGCTGCTAATTTGTTGGAATGTGGTTCAGGGCTGATTTATCAGAGACAGGTCTGGAGATGAGGAAACACACCTGCTCAGTGACGAGGAGAGACGAGGAGGGGGTGGGGGAGGAGAACCCAAAACGATGGCATCTCTCTCTCTCTCACTCACCCTTTTTCTTTTATTCCCTTCCTCTCTCTCTTGCCCTTGTGTTTTTTCACACAAATGGTGAATCTACAGTAGACAAAGGTCCATAGCCAACTGACATTACAATGATTTTGTTTTTGTTTACATACTTTTGATTACCTGCTGATGTGCTTATTGTATGTTACGAGTACTTGATATGGGGTTTATACTCTCTTTCTTTCTCTCTCTCTCTCTCTGTATCTCTCCTCATTCCCCATCCATCTCTCTCTCTCTCACTCACCCTTTTTCTTTTATTCCCTTCCTCTCTCTCTTGCCCTTGTGTTTTTTCACACAAATGGTGAATCTACAGTAGACAAAGGTCCGTAGCCAACTGACATTACAATGATTTTGTTTTTGTTTACATACTTTTGATTACCTGCTGATGTGCTTATTGTATGTTACGAGTACTTGATATGGGGTTTATACTCTCTTTCTTTCTCTCTCTCTCTCTCTGTATCTCTCCTCATTCCCCATCCTTTCTCTCTCTCTCTCCTCTCTCTCTCTGTATCTTTCCTCATTCTCCATCCTTTCTCTCTCTCTCTCTCTCTCTCTCTCTCTCTCTCTCTCTCTCTCTCTCTCTCTCTCTCTCTCTCTCTCTGTCATGTCTCTCACCCCAGCCCCCCAGCTCTTTTCTTGCTTTCTCTTGTTAAGGCAAACACATCCTCATTGTTAACGTGACCCTTAGACAGATGCATATTTGTATGGGACAGTGTGTGTGTGTGTGTGTGTGTGTGTGTGTGTGTGTGTGTGTGTGTGTGTGTGTGTGTGTGTGTGTGAGAGAGAGAGAGGGAGTTTTGCCACTGCGACTACTGACTACTGTGTGTGTATCAGTGTGTGTGTGTGTGTGTGTGTGTGTGTGGTGTGTGTGTGGTGTGTGTGTGTGTGTGTGTGTGTGTGTGGTGTGTGTGTGTGTGTGTGTGTGTGTGTGTGTGTGTGTGTGTGTGGGCATGTGGGTCTCTGTTGATATACAAGCTGATACAATGAGGTGATTGTGACGGATCAGACTATCACATCTATATATCAATCACTCACTGTACACATTTTCTCCTACTCCAATAGCTAGTAGCCTAAAGTATACGGCATCTGAGTGGCCCCTGGTTTATGTGGATGGGTCAGCTAATGAAAAATATCGTAACAGACGTGAGGGATCCATCTTTAAGATTAAAACCAACGGATTATTGGGAAGGATATAAGAAAAGAAAATACTTTACTGTGGTGAAGGAAATTTGTCTAGCACCTAATACAGTATTAATATAATATTAGTATCTGCTGTAATGTTTATGTGCAAGCAGTTGCATAGGTTACCTCTCCTGGAAAAGAAAAAGGGGGCAATAGATTGTTAGTGAAGTTAAAGAGTAGTAAGAGTAAGTAAATGTATGGTCCACAGGAATAACTAAAGAGTATATAGCATTGAGGTAGTACTGCCTGAGGAATAGATAAGACTAATTCACTCTGACAATATTGTCACTTTACAATAATGTCATTGTCAAGTTGCAACACTGAAAGCACATACACACAGGAAAGGGGTAACCAAACACTTGCAGCACACACACTACCCATGCACACACACAGCAGAATGAGTTTGTCAGCTCGGCTCACATGTGTAGAGAGGCACATATATTGGATATACACACACACAGCTAAATGAAGTGTAAGGCCCTGGCCAGATGTGCCATTGTTCGCGCAGCCTCTCGCCCTGTCCACACAGCTCTGTGTCCTACGCAACAATCCCCACACTGTGGACCGGAGAACAGAGGCGTTGTTCCCGGGCCGCCCGCACGCTCCACCGCCTGCACGCCCGCCCGCACACAGAGAGAGGGATAGAGAGGCCGATAGGGAGGAGGAGAGAGAGAGGGGGGGAGATAAAGAGAGGGAGAGAGAGAGAGATAGTCCAGCTGTAAGGGACAAGACAACAAAACAGCATCTCATATACTGGACGGGGTGAGGGGTCTTTGGGAGGAGGGGTCACACAGTGGTATTGTTCATGGTGGGGGGATCGGGTGTGTATGTGTGTGTGTAGGGGGGGGGGGGGGGGTGCTGTAGGTAGGGAGGGGGCTGATGTGAGCTGGCCCAGGGAGGGGGCACTGGGGTGGGTTTGTTGGGTGGCGTGGGTAGCTACTGGGCCAGCTGGAGAAATGGATCAGTTCTTATCTTCTCCCTAGCTGTGATAACCACAGCAGGAAACAGTCCTTTTATTTATGAGAGCGACTAAGGAAATAAGGCACCACAACACACTACATTTGTGGATTTTTATTTAGAAAAGGACTATTACACCTACATAAAACAAAAGATTACACACACACACAGAGAGAGACATACACACACACACACACACACACTATTCCAAAGTTGATGTATGCAGAAGTGAAAAAAAAAAACAAGTTGAAGTTTTACACGTATCCTCACATTGTTGTGCAATAAACTCCACATTAAGCTTCATGGTTAGAATTTGATTAATCTAGATAGATAGGTATCTATCTATCTATCTATCTAGATTAATCAAATTCTAACCATGAAGCTTAATGTGGAGTTTATTGCACAACAATGTGAGGATATGTGTAAAACTTTTTTTTTTCACTTCTGCATACATCAACTTTGGAATGGTGTGGCTGTGTGTGGGTGTATGTGTGTGTGTCTCTCTCTCTCTCTGAGTGTGTGTGAAACTACAGGCCTGCTTGTGATAAAGTTGTCCCTGTCATCCTATCACTGCCATTAAATCTGGCCCCTTTTTTCAAACTTAGGCACACAAATAGGCACACAAATCTTGAAATTGAAAACACCTGTCTGTGCTGTCAGTAGCCCCTGTCCACTCCTCTCACGACTTTAACGCGCCCCCTCTCACACACATGTCCCCGCGCTGGCCTCGCCCGAGGAGGAACTGTAAGCTCCGTCAGAGGGAGGGAGAGCGAACACAGCCACCGCACGGAATGTGACGCAAAAGTTACTCCAGTCCTGCGCTGTGCGTCTGAAAAAAACTGCGCGATTAATTGTAGCGTAACGAAACATTAAACGGGATTATTATCGGGATTAACAGAGAGAGAGAGGGTGAGAGTAATTTTGCAGGTGGTCAGAGAGTTTTCCTCGGGGCGATGAACGGTCATTTACAGGCACTTCGGGTTAATAGAAGACAACCTGAAGAAACCTGCCAGGTTTCATAGCCAGCGCGCTCTCCAGTCAGTTGGAGAGAGATCGCCTCACTTTTTAAGTCGCTGAATTCGGACTAATATACACAGAGTTGTTCGTTTACCGGTAGTTTAGGTCCCTCTAGTTGCGGGCTGGATTTGTATGTCAATAATTTGGAGCTACGCGCCGGGATGAACCTGTGATATTCTGGCGATCCCCGCGGCTGCGTCGGTCAGGGGGGTGTCGTTGATGGAGGTTTTAAGTGGGACCTGCTAGGATGGACGTGGTTGATGAAACGGAAGCCTTGCAGAGATTCTTCGAAGGTAAGATCTTTATCACCATTAAAGTTGCTGCCTGGTATTGCTGGCTTTATCGTAAACTACAATTGCCACGTTTTTTCCCTCCTGTAATGAGTGTTCCTCCTTTTTGAGTTGAAATTGGTTGAATCCTTTGTCATTTCACATATTATTTATTAAATTGTGTGAAAACAGCGACATGATTAACATATTAAATATCTAGTTACAATCAACTAATTATTAAAGATCAATGTTATTCTTAAATGATTATTTTAGTTGTCATGTTTCTTTCTTTGTTTTTTCTCACTATGTGTGTGTTGACGAGGTTTTTGATGGGTATGTGTTGTGTTTGTCTGAGCTGATGGGATGTCAGGTCATAGAGTGTGTGACAGACAGAGAGATGGATGAGAAGAGAGGGCTGAGGAGGGGGGAGGAGGTTCACTCTGACTCACTGGGGATTTTGGGGAGCGCTTTCTCTCTGTCTCTCTGTGTTCTCTCTCTCTCCCTCTCTCTCTCTCTGTTCTCTCTCCCTCTCTCTCTCTCCTCCACTCCCCCCTTCTGTCACCCTCGTTGAAATGAGGCAGATGATGTTCTCCAGAAGCTTCTCCTGAGGGGCACACAGAATCATGGGAAAAAAAGTTGGGAGAGTTGGGAAAGTGTGGGCAGGGGCTGAGAGGTAAGAGGTATGGGATGGGCTGGGATGTTTTGGGAAAAAGAGGGAAGAGAGAAGAGGGGAGCGAGTGCAGAGAGAAGGGAGAGAGAGAGAGAGAGGGGGGTGAGCAAAGGAATGTGGGCACTTTAAGATAAATTGTGTGTCCTGTGAAGAGTAGGGAGAGGGTGAAGACAAGAAAAAAGACAAAAAAGAGAGAATGCAGAAGAGAAACATTAGGAGGACAGAAGAAGAGCAAAGAAGAAGAGGATGTAGAAGAGTGTGATTGCAGTCATGAGATAAGATAAACAACATATTTACTCACTACACTGAACTCAGTGTTGGTCTAAAACACACTTTAAGTGCCGATGTGTCACTGCAAACAAAGTTCATGACGACCTGATCACGGTGACAAAAAGACAAGTGGAACTGGATGCGTAGAGCTAAAAAGCATCGAAGACCCTCAGAAAACGCTGATAATCATCTCATCGATGTAGCTTGACCTTTATTGTTGTGCTGGTGGTCATGGATACCAGATCTTTCTGTGTGTGTGTGTGTTGTGTGTGTGTGTGTGTGTGTGTGTGTGTGTGTGTGTGTGTGTGTGTGTGTGTGTGTGTGTGTGTGTGCACTTGCTTGGCATTGGAGTGTGCACATCTGGTAAATTTCATAAGTCATGTAGATAAACCCTTGGAACACTCCTAAACATGCTCTTCTGTTGGGTTTTGCTCCACCTCATCATGTTTCTTTCGCTGAGTTCATCATTTTGCATGAAGTGGTTCACACGTCGTCCTCTACGCCCCACAACCCAGTAAAACGGCAGTGCTGCCGTACTCTAGCAGGATCCAAATGCTGTTTCCCTTGATGACCCATTGTCTAGTGTGTCCCATACATCCCTGCTGACTGAACTGTACTTTCTCTCTTCGAGGGCGTGGAGAAATGTCTTGATAACTGGCTGTTAGGGATAGGTGTTGGTATCATGATAGAGATAGGAGATGAAGTTTGTCATTGGGATGCTTTACAATTACAGTGTTTATGACATGATTGGATACACCTGATTTTTGTTGGCTAAAATTATTACATCATATTAAGGGTCTTTGATGTCTTAATGTCTTTAACATAATTTCTCTACTTTTCAAAGTCCTCTCTCTCTCTCGCT
>NC_063199.1:22767607-22780107 GCF_017589495.1 Alosa alosa
TGTGTGTGTATGTGTGTGTGTGTGTGTGTGTGTGTGTGTGTGTGTGTGTGTGTGTGTGTGTGTGTGTGTGTGTGTGTGTATGTTGGTGGGGTTGTTGGAGGGATGAGGGTGCATGTGTAAGTGTGTGTGTGTGTGTGTGGGGTCAGTGGTGTATGAATGCGTGTTTCCATTATACATTTTCTATTATACACTATTTCCGAGATCCCAGAGGTTTCCATATCGGAACTGTGTGTGCGGTCTGCATCTGCTCCTGCACCTAAAAAGCAGACGGTTTGATTTGTGGTGCTAAACATTGTGTTAGTAGACCAGGGGATAGTATTCATCTCAGCGCTGTGTCATGTTGTCTCCTGGTACCTCACGTCTGGTACCTCACGTCTGGTACTTCATGTCTGGTACCTCACGTTTGGTACCTCACGTTTGACTCAGAGTACCTGAATCCACCCCTCCTTCCCACCTTCTTACTGTAACTCTTACTGGATACTTACATCAGTTCTCCATGGGAACATGACAGGCTGTCTAATTAGGCTCTTCCTCTGAGGTCACCCTAAAGGAATCTCTGACAGGTCGTCACGGTTACAAACCTAGAAGGTCATCGGCCACAGTGTGATGACTTCATGCTGTATTACCCCCTTAATATTCCCCTTATCGCACTCTCATACACGCAAGGCTTGAATGCCCACACACACACACACACCGACACACCGACACACACACACACACATGCACATAGGGTGTGAGACAGGTCATTATCCTTGCAGAGTTCATAGAGGTCGCTGCCCTCTGGACAGCACACTCAAGATTAGTCCGAAGCTTTCGTTTTCTGCTCCTATGTTAGGTGCCTATTGTGGTTAATTAAGGGAACCTCTATATGGTTCTCATCCTATTTAGTTGGTATGGAGTATTTTTCTCTTATTTGGGTGAATTAAGAGCATAGGACCCACACTGTTTCTAAGTGCTTGACTGTCTGGTTAAGGACTAGAAATGGCTAGTGGTGTACTGTTCTCATGATGATCATTTAGTTCATGTTAATTTAATCAAGCAATCAGTGAACTAATGAATGCTGTCTTGATTCTTCTCAGCATATTGGCCAAAATCCTGCTTGTGATTGGTTAAAGATATCAGATGCGGACTTGTGATTGGTTAACTGTGGTTTGTCCTGTCTGTGATTGGCTGTCCTCCTCAGGTCATGATATTAACAGCTCTCTGGAGCCGGCCAACATCGACACCAGTATTCTGGAGGAGTACATCAGCAAAGAGGACGACAGCACCGACATGTGAGTCCCGCGTAAAGATCCCACCTCAGCTCACACAACAGTGCATCTGGTCACTCAGCTCACACAACACTGCATCTGGTCACTCGCTTACAGAGGTCATACCGTAGCAGGAACAGTAACATCAACATATGGAAAGAAACCGCTACAGTAAGGACAATAGCAGAAATGTATGGATAGAATGCCACGACTTAGGAGGTCTGCGTAGCTGGAATTATTCAATAGAGCTCAGGCAATCTATTTTCTTTTATCATTCCTGTGCTTATTTAGTGAATATGAATTTGTATTCATTTTCTGCATTGCATGTAAAAAGTTAAGTAAAATGTCAAATGATCCCTTTCATTGCAGCCTTTATTGTAGGACTTGTGACATTAGTCTTGAGACCTTGTACTTGTTTGTGTAGCTGTTTCTCAGAGGTCCACAGCGGTCCAGGCCCAGCGTACCCCTCTCCCCAGCCAGGAGGCTCCTCTGCTGGGGGAGTGTGTGGGGTGAGCCCCCATCCCCCTCCGCCAAGGAGCGCAGCCACCCCTGCCCCCACCCCCACCCTGCCAGACGCCATACCCGCCCCCACCCCCCCTCGGCCTGCTCAGGCACAACTACCCCTACCTGGGGCAACAGAACCCCAACCAGCAGAGCCACCAGAACCAGCACCAGCAGAACCAGCACCACCAGCACCACCAGCAGCAGCAAACCCACAGCCAGAGCCAGGTCAAACCGGAGCACAGAGCACTCTACGCCCCTGGGTAAGAAACGCACACACACACACACACCACCCACACACACACAGACCCACCCACACACACTAACACACACACACACACACACACACACACACACACACACACACACACACACACACACATATATATCTACGCCCCTGGGTAAGAATCACCCACCCACACACACACACACCCACACACAGACACACACACAAACATATCTACGCATATTGGGGTAAGAACCAGTGGAGGTGGATAGATAGACAAAGAAGGAGAGAGTGAGAACCACAAAAAAAATGCAGACACACATACACACACATTCGCATACATACAGGCATACTTACACTGGCATAAATTAGAGAAGTTGACATGAGGGGAGGGGACAGAAATAGTGGATGAGGTTTTTATGGAGGGCTGGAAGATAGCAGGAGAGAGGGAGAGAGAAAGAGAGAGAGCGTAGGATGAAAGAGGAGTGATAAGGATGAAGTGATATGAGGCTGAGTAAGAAGGACAAGAGTTCAGAGGAAGAAACAGAAGAGAGGGAAATGGGAGAAGAGAGGAATCAGAGAGGTGGATAGTTAGTTATGACTTTACTTGCCCTAGAGAGTGTGGACCAGAGCAATGCCTACAACTTGGGGCGCTGGTAGCGTAGTGGCTAAACAGATGGGCTAGCATGCAGTAGCCAGAAAAGTTGTGGGTTCAATTCCTGGCTGTTATGCCCTTGAGCAAGGCCCTTAACCCTGAGTTGCTCCGGGGACAGTGGCCTTTGTCAAATAACTGACTCTTGTAAGTCGCTTTAGATAAAAGCGTCTGCTAAATGAATAAATATTAATGTCAATATAAAACTCTCCACTGGGTCTCTCTCTCTCTCTGTCCGTCTCAGGCCAGTTACAACTGCAGGTACATTTCACTTGCTCAGACTGGTCATCTGCTCATAGTGGAAGTGTTTTTGGCACTGTGCTTTTCAGTCTACAGGATCTCATTTAGCGTGTGTGTGTTTGTGTGTGTATGTGTGTGTGTGTGTGTGTGTGTGTGTGTGTGTGTGTGTGTGAGAGTTGTAGTGGGAGCAGTGTGAGTGCATTATCTTACAGTTCAGACTAACAGTGTTCTGGCACATCAGGATGATACAGCTCTTTTCTTTCTGTCTTACATGGGGCTATGTAGGTATGGTGGCTGCCCTTCCTTGCATCATGAACACACACACACACACACACACACACACACACACACACACACACACACACACACACACACACACACACACACACACACACACATACACACACACACATTTCAGTTGGATTAAGATTACAGTTGGAATGCAACATTCACTTGATTAAAACCTCTCCAACACAAACAGGTGAAGAGGGCGAGGAGAGAGGGATATAAAAAGGAGGAGAGAGTGATATAAAAAGGAGGAGAGAGGGATATAAAAAGAGAGGAGTGGAGGGATAGAGATGAGAGAGGGATAGTGGGAGGGTAGAGAGAGGGATAGAGAGAGGCAATGAGAGAGGAGAGAGGGATAGAGCGAGAGAGGGAGAGAGGAAGAAGGGATAGAGAGAGGCAATGAGAGAGGAGAGAGGGATAGAGAGAGATTGAGAGGAGAGAGGGATAGTTGGAGGGTAGAGAGAGGGATAGACAGAGGCAATGAGAGAGGAGAGAGGGATAGAGAGAGGGAGAGAGGAGGAAGGGATAGAGAGGCAATGAGAGAGGAGAGAGGGATAGAGAAAGAGAGGAGAGAGGAATAGAGGGAGAGAGAGAGAGGAGGGGGATAGGGAGAGGCAATGAGAGAGGTCAGAGGGATCTAGAAAGAGAGAAGAAAGGGATAGAGGGAAAGAGATAAAGGGAGAGAGAGATGACAGATGAGAAGAAAATATGACATGTTCATCCATCATAAATAGATATGTCTGTGAGGTGATTTAAGAGCGAGCTCTGCTAATGGGAAACAGATGTGGCTTTAACAGGTGAAGTCATGTAGCTAGCGCCAGGCAAATTTAGCCACATCCAGGCTAACGGTCAGGATCTCTCAGATTCACGATCTTGCAAACAGCAGGAGCAAGACGTGAGTGTGTGAGTGTGTGAGTGTGTGACTGTCCTAACGATGGACCACTGGGCTACATCTCATCTGTCTGTCTTACAGGACTCTACCTGAGTCGCCTCCGGACTCCAGCTCAGAGCCATACTCCCCCCAGCAAGTGAATGGTAAGTTCCTCCCACTGCCACTGCACCATATAGGCACGTTCCACTAGGTTGGGGCAGGGAATCTGTGGGCAGACACAGGGTGGGGTGCCAAAAGGAGGGTGAGATTGCAAGAGGGAGAAAGGAGAGAGAAAAGGCAGGTCAGAGAGTGAGGGAAGATAAGGAGTGGTATGTTTAGTTTCCTTGGGAGGCTGAACAGAGAAAAAGTCTTTAGAACAACACAACACCTATCATTAAAAGGCACACACACACACACACACACACACACACACACACACACACACACACACACACACACACACACACACATGTAATAAAGTCAGAGAACTAACCGGTAAGTTACATACTGTCTATCTGACGTGGAGAAAAAGATGGCAAAAAATACTTCTGTGCACCTGTTACCAGACAGACAGGGCAGAGAGAGAGAGAGAGAGTGAAGGAGGGAGAGAGAGAGAGAGAGAGAGAGAGAGAGAGAGAATATAAGGTAGAGGCGTCAAGAGAAGGTAAGCAAAAACTGGAAGAGTATATGAGGTGCGGTAAACAGAAGAAGGCAGTGATGCAGACAGAAAAAGAGAGCGATAGAGAGAGAGGGAGAGAGAGAGAGAGAGAGAGAGAGGAGAGAGATAAGGACAGAGGTTGGTATGTTGTTTCTAAGTACGTAGGGTAGAAGGTAGCAAGAAAAGGACAGAATAGAATGGACACTGAATAAATGAAGGAGTGAGTGAGAAAGAGAGAAGGAGGAGCGATAGAGAGAAAGAGAGAGAGAAATAGAGAGCGAGAGAGGGAATGAGCATGGGATTAATATGATATGGCCGAACAGCAAAAGGAATGGGAGTGGATACAACAACATTACACAGGTAAGAGTCACATGCACACACACACACACACACACACACACACACACATTCACAGGCACACACACATACACACTCATGCACACACATACACATACAGACACACAGACACACAGACTCAAAAGCTTACTCATATGGGAGCGCACAAACACACACACACACTCGGACGCATGGACGTTGTCGGTAGGGTTGATTGCTCTTACACAAAGACTTCTCAGCCAACAGCCAGATGCAGCTCTTAAGGTCGTGGGTTGCTTTCAGGTGATATGGGCGGGCTTATAAGTAACTGTCTATAGCATAATACAATTGTGTAGGTGTTTGAGGCGGTTCTTAATCTGAAGTTGATCTGTACGTCAAGGGTGGTAGAGCATCGACACACTCGGCAATCAGTACAAAGGCAAACAGCGCAATGAAATGTGTTTAGAAACTAACAAAAGTGTTGTCATTTGATGTGGTGTATTTTAAGCTGAAAAGAATGGGCTTTTTGGCATTAATGTGTTGGGAAACACACACAGCCTTGCCCAACCCCACACACACACACCTGTGTTGGTCTTTCCCACTGGACAGAAAGGTGTGGAATGGTTTAATCTGATCGGCTGTCGTCCAGCTACTGAACAATGGAAAGTACCATTAAGCCATGGTGGAGAGGAACTGGGGTAAAAGTACCATTTGGCCATGTTGGAGAGGAACCATTAGGCCATGGTGAAGAGGAACTGGGGTGAATGACGCAGCCCTGTCTGGGTGGGTGTGGGGGGTACTGATGTCTTCCTTCGCACAGAGCTCAGGGAGGGATGGGTGGGTGGGCGCTCAAACATCTAATTTCCCAGTCCATTTCATCTCAAGAGTCCAGTTTGGGGGACCATTTTACGTACAACTGAGGACTGGCTTATGTACAATCTTACTAACCAGCTAGGATCATGTTAGAAGAGGTAACTGCTGAAAAACGTGTGCCCTATTTATCATAATGTCACATCTATAAAGCATTTATAATGCAGAATAATCTGTCACTAAATTCAGTTCTGCAAATCTGGATGTTCATTTGTTTGAAAATGAAAGTGAGTTATAACGTTGCATAGAAGGGTCATTACATGTTTACCAACGACACGAAAAATTGCTCCAACTAAACAACCATGGCGGTTATGAGAAGGGTATGCTGTTGTTGTTGTTGTTGTTTAAAGTTTTGGTTTTGAAGTGTAGAAGCAGTGAGTTTCGGTTGGCTCAGCTGTAGCTGGTGGGCGGGGTAAAGCCCCTTGGTTACGGTGTTGTCTATTATGAGCATGTGTGAGTCAGTGTTGTCATGGGAGATTTATGGATGGAGTGACCTCAGGTGTAGGGGTGAACTGGACTAGGAACAGGGAGAGGAGTAAGGATTCCCACTGACCAAACACAAATAGACTAGCACACACACACACACACACACACACACACACACACACACACACACACACACACACACACACACACACACACACACACACACACATACACACATACACACAGCCCTTTGTGGTTGGCACAGTAGAGTGGAAACCTGCTGCTAACCACTGATATTGTAGTCACTCCTACTGATGAGTCTGATAGTTCACACACACACACACACACACACACACACACACACACACACACACACACACACACACACACACACACACACACACATACACACACACAAACACTCACTCACTCAGGTATAAACCCTTCTCTCTCTCTCTCTCTCTCTCTCTCTCTCTCTCTCTCTTTCTCTCTTTCTCATTCTCTCTTCAGACCCGCACATGCTCAGAACCATGACCCCTGAGAATATGTGTCACATGACTCCGCCGCCCCCCATGCCCCCTCACCCCCACTATCCCAGCATGCATCGGGACATGTACCTGAAGGCGGAGCCTATGATCTCTCAGTACCCCATTGGTCCAGCTGGAAACGGGGGTGGAGACATGCAGCAAAGCCAGATGCTTCATCAGCTCCTCCAGCATCCGCAGCAGGGACCAGAGTGAGTGTGTGTGTGTGTGTGAGTGTGTGTCTTTGTGTGTGTGTGTGTGTGTGGCTGGGCATTGGAACTGAGCGATGTATTGAGGCTTCTTGGGGTTTAACTCTCAAACTTGAACTTTAACTCTCAAACTTGAGTTAAGTAGCATACAAACACATTGTTCTATGTTTAATGCCTGGAGCAATCACTCCTATACTTACACACGCACACACACACACAAGTGTAGACGATAGTTGCACATGTGAATTTTTATGCTTGCATTAACTGGGTGCATCTTTGTGTGTGTGTGTGTGTGTATGTGTGTGTGTGTGTGTATGTGTGTGTGTGTGTGTGTGTGTGTGTGTGTGTGTGTGTGTGTGTGTGTGTGTGTGTGTGTGTGTGTGTGTGCAGTGTGTGTGTGTGTTTATACAGTGGTATTCCAGTTCACCAGTCGAAGAAGAGAAAGCACTCCGACTCCCCCAACAGCACTCTCAACGCTCAAATTCTCTCTGGCATCATCAAACAAGAGCCAGGTATGTGTCTACACCTCCCCTCTTCTCTCCTCTTTTCCTCTCTCCCTCTCATCTTCTCTTCTCTTATCCCCTCTGTCTCTCTCTCTCTTTCATCTTCTCTCCTCCCCCTCTCTTCCCCTCCCTCTCTCCTCTCTCTCCTCTCTCCTCTCACTCCTCTCTCTCTCCTCTCTCTCTCCTCTCTCTCCTCTCTCTCCTCGTCTTGAGAAGCTCACATCAGTATTTTGTGTGTAATTGTGTAACTATGTAGCATAAGTATGTGTCTGTGTGTGTGTGTATGTGTCTGTGACTGTGTGTGTGTGTGTGTTTGCCTTGCGAGAAGCGAGAAGCTTACATCAGTATTATCTGTGTGTGTGTGGGCCTTACATGAAGCTCACCTAAGTATTGTGTGTGTGTTGGGAATGGAGAAGGGTTAATGCAGGATGCAGAGACCTCCTATCTCGACCCCAACTACCAGTGCATCAAATGGCAGCCCCACCAACAGAACAAGTGGGCCTCCCTCTACGACGCTAGCGGCAAAGAGCTGTGAGTATATATATATATGTGTGTGTGTGGGGGGGGGGGTAGAGTGGGAAGTAGAGAAAGAGAAAGAGAGAAGAGAGAGAGAGAAAGAATATATGTGTGTGTGTGTGTGTGTGTGTGTGTGTGTGTGTTCAAATGTAAATAGAAACAGTTGAATAAAGATGTTTCTCTGGAGTCTCGGTGAGATGAGCTTAGTGAAGCCATGACAAGAACCCCATCATTGGGCAATTAGGATCTCAGAGGAGCAGGAAGACATTTCACAACCGCACAGGAGAACAGAGGAGGTGGGGGGGGCAGATAACATAAGGAAGAAAATGTCCAAGAGCTGTGAATTCCAGAGAGGTGAGGTGTGTGTGTGTGTATGTGTGTGTGTGTGTGTGTGTGTGTGTGTGTGTGGGGAGTGGGTAAGAGTAGTTTCGGCTCTGGAGTGAGATATGGAGAGAGGGGGGTGGATGGGAGGATGCACAGAGGGCAGAGAGAGAGAGAGAGAGAATAAGGAATGGAAGTGAGGGAGGAGGGAGAGGAGAGAAGAGGGGAGAGAGAAAAGGAGATATGGAGATTGAGAGTAAAGAATAAAAAGTGAGAGGAATGGAGGAGAGAGAGAGGGGGGATTGAGAGATGACAAGAGAAAGAGAAGGTAGAGAGAGAAAGGAGTGAAGGAATGAGAAAGAGGGAGAAGGAGAGGAATGGAGGAGAGGGGGAGGGAGGAAGGGTATAAGGGAGTGAAAGGGTGAATTTATGGGCTTCTATTTATGGGCCTTTTCTGCCAGTGGAGTGTGTGTGAGCTCTTTGCTCCACACACACACACACAGCAAGCCTTCTGTATGGGGCTGTTTCATCCGTGTGTGTGTGTGTGTGTGTGTGTGTGTGTGTGTGTGTGGGTGTTTGTGTGTGTGTTTGTGTGAATCGTGAATCATACTTGGATAATTACCACTGTTTGTGTGTGTGTGTGTGTGTGTGTGTGTGTGTGTGTGTGTGTGGCTGTGCCCCTTTTTTAATTGTATGTGTACTACATCTACACCATCTTGTCTAACTTTCTACTGTAGTAAGAGTTTGAGTTCATGTTGAAACATTAACTCTCAGTATCTCTCTCTCTCTCTCTCTCTCTCTCTCTCTCTCTCTCTCTCTCTCTCTCTCTCTCTCTCTCTCTCTCTCTCTCTCTCTTGCTCTCCCTTTCCCTAGTCCTGTCCCCACATACAGGGTGGATGCTGATAAGGGCTTCAACTTCTCATTGGCTGACGATGCCTTTGTGTGTCAGAAGAAGAACCACTTCCAGGTCACTGTGTACATCGGCATGCTTGGTGACCCCAAGTACGTCAAGACCAGCGAGGGGCTGCAGCCAATTGAATGCTTCTACCTGAAGCTCAATGGAGTCAAGGTAGGGAAGGACAGACAGACTCTCTCACACACACACACACACACACACACACACACACACACACACACACACACACACACAAATATCACATTATTCACACTCAGTAAGAGAGAGTGATTGTGTGTGTGTGTGTGTCCGGACATGGTGTTTAGAGCTGATTGCGTGTGTGTGTGCCTGTGCGTGTGTGTGCATGTGTGTGTCTGTCTGTGTGTGTGTGTGTGTGTGTGTGTGTGTGTGTGTGTGCTGTGTCTGTGTGCGTGTGTGTGTGCTGTGTCTGTATTTGAGTGTGTGTGAGTGCGAGTGTGTGTGTGTGTGTGTGTGTGTGTGTGTGTGTGTGTGTGTGTGTGTGTGTGTGCATGGGTATGTGTTTGTGTGTGTGTGTGTGTGTGTGTGTGTGTGTGTGTGTGTGTGTGTGTGTGTGTGTGTGTGTGTGTACAAAGTGTTTAGAGTTGATTGTGTGTATGTGTGTGTGTGTGTGTGTGTGTGTGTGTGTGTGTGTGTGTGTGTGTGTGTATGTGTGTGTGTGTGTGTGCACTGTGTTTAGAGCTCACTTTGTGTGTATCTTCTCCTCAGCTGGAGGCTATGAACCAAAGCATTAATGTGGAGCAGAGCCAATCAGATCGCAGCAAGAGACCCTTCAAACCAGTACTGTGAGTTTTCCAGCAGCACCACACACACACACACACACACACACATGCCAACACACACACACACACACACACACACACACACACACACACACACACACACACACACACACACACACACACACACACACACACAAACCAGTACTGTGAATCCTCCTGCAGCACTGCACTGAACCTCACAGTGGAGGGATACGACACTGTGACCTAATGTGTGTGTGTGTGTGTTTCAGAGTAACGGTACCCGCAGAGCAGGTCACCAAGGTGACAGTGGGCCGACTGCACTTCAGTGAAACAACAGCCAATAACATGAGGAAAAAGGGCAAGCCCAACCCTGACCAGAGGTTTGTGCATATGCCAATACACCACACAGACACACAGACACACACAGACACGCACACACACACACATGCACACATGCCAACACACACACACACACACACACACACAGAGAGAGACATACACACACACACACACACACACACACACACACACACACACACACACACACACACACACACACACACACACACACATAGTACACTTGCACAAATGCATAATGTGTACACACAATACACTGTATTGTGGCATACAGTACACATGACTTAGAAGTCATTACTAACCCCGTGTCTGCGTATTTGTGTACATATTCAAATTCAAATTGAAACGGTGCTTTATTGGCATGATAAAAAAGGTATTTGCATTGCCAAAGCAATCATACATAAGAATGTATAGATAAAGCTAGTAAGATGTGTATCAACATATATATGTTTAAACTAATTTAAAATAACCACAAATAAGGTCATAGAGGACAAAAAGTACAATATATACCAATATGTATATATGCATGCATATGCATACATACACATATACACATATGCACATAAACACACACAAACATAGACTATACATGCATACACACACATACTGTACACACCTACATAAACACACTCATACATAGACCATACATGTAAACATACATGTACATGTGTCCATGTTAAAACCATTTACATTTTAAATTTAAATTAAAGTAGTGTCCCTCATGTTTATCTGTGTGTGTGTGTGTGTGTGTGTGTGTGTGTGTGTGTGTGTGTGTGTGTGTGTGTGTGTGTGTGTGTGTGTGTGTGTGTGTGTGTGTGTGTGTGTTGTGTGTGTGTGTGTATGTAGGTACTTCATGCTGGTGGTAGCCCTCCAGGCCCAGGCTCACAGCCAGAGCTTCACAGTGGCCGCTCAGGTGTCCGAGAGGATCATCGTCAGGGTAACCTCTGTCAGTCTGGCCGTGTCTGTCCAGCCGTCCTCCAATCACACTCACTTCCTGTTTCCCCCACATCACTCATGACATCATTTCCTTTGCAAGTGTCTGTATTCACCATCTCATTCTACAACCCTTCTCTCCTCTCCTCTTCTTCTTCCTCTATCTGTTTATTCTGTATTCACCATACACATAATAGAGATTATGTCTATGGTGAATACTTATGTCTATGGTATTCACCCCTTGGCATCTGCTCAACCATTTCTATCTGATATTCTTAGGAGAATTGATTTTTTATATTTAATAAACCTTGTTGATGTTCCTGTATTTCCTGTAAGACAAAAGCAAAACATCTTTGATGCTTCCATATGTCCTGCATTTGTATGTGAAGTTTGTGGACTTGACTGTTGAACTGTTCAGAGGAGATGTTGTGAAAGGCTTTAGTGTAGATTGAGTGTGTTTGAGGTTCTTTGTTCATCGCTCCGTTCCTCACGTTGATTTTTCTCTCTTCGTTTGTCTCTCTCCTGGTGCCATTCTTATTCTCTCGGACTTATTTTGCATGTGGGGGTTTCTTGGCTTTCCTTTCTTTTGTCCCATTCCCTCTTTTGCCTCATTCGCTTTTTCTGTCTTTCTTTTTTCCATTTTCTCTCCCACTGTCTCTCTCTCTCTTCTCCTCCCTCTCTCCCTCTTTTCTTCCCTCTCTCCTTACCTTTCTTTCTCCCTCCTCCCTACCTTTCTCCCTCTCTCTGTCCCCCTCTCTTCCTGTCTTTCTTTTCTCTATTCCTCTCTTTCTGTCTTCTATCCTCCCTCCCTCTCTCCCTTCATCATTCTCTCTCTCTCTCCCTCTCCCTCTCTCTCCCTCTCTCTCTCTCTCTTTCTCTCTCTCTCTTCTCTCTCCCTCTGTCTCTCTCCTCAGGCGTCTAACCCGGGGCAGTTTGAGAATGACAGTGAGGTGCTGTGGCAGAGGGGGCAGATGCCCGACTCGGTGTACCACCACGGCAGGGTGGGCATCAACACGGACCGCCCCGACGAGGCCATGGTCGTCCACGGCAACGTAAAGGTCATGGGGTCACTGGTGCACCCTTCAGACATCCGTGCCAAAGAGAACGTCCGCGAGGTGTGTGTGTGTGTGTGTGTGTGTGTGTGTATCTCTACGTATGTGTCA
>NC_063199.1:23110107-23115107 GCF_017589495.1 Alosa alosa
CCTGTCTCTCTCTCTCTCTCTGAGCCTCTCCCCCTTTCCTCTCTCTCTCTCTCTCTCTCTCTTCCCTATCTCTCTCTCTCTCTGAGCTTCTCCCCCTTTCCTTTCTCTCTCTCTCACTCTCCCCCTGTTCTCTCTCTCTCTCTCTCTCTCTCTCTCTCTCTCTCTCTCTCGGGGTGTCTCTTCCTCAGTGTCTCTGTCTGCCCCATTCAGCTCCAGGACTCATCCTCCCCCTCATCCCCAAATGTACTATAGTCGGACTTGGAGTCGGAGTTGTCTGGAGTCTGGCTCTGATCTGGCACAGATCGTCCCCGTGTAGAGTCCTGTGTATGGTTGACGTGCATCAGGTGTATGGTTGGCTGTGTCCAGGTCCATTTTTGCAGTTTGACGGCAGAATAAATGATCAGATCTACACACACCTGGGCAGAGGGTCTCTCCATTAGGCAAATCATAGCATTGATTTCTTCATAATGTGCTCTCAAAACAATACTGCACAGACTTTTCATGGTCAGTGGTGTAATCATATTCAGTGGCATCAAATTAGCACTGAACGATCAGTGTGCCTGACCGCACCTCATTTGTCCTGTGACACACCCATGGGGGCGCAAGTTAATAGATTATTTAGACGTGTGCGCCGCCAGACGGGAAGATAATAACTCTATTGGTCACAATCTAGCAGATACGTTGCGTACCGCCTGGTGCCGCGATGTGCATAAGATAGGGCTCCTTGTGTGGAAGTGCCACTGTCTTGTGGAAGTTTCCAGAAGAAGACCCCTGAGGCCCAGAATGAGCCCACCCCACCTTGTTCCGCTCCACTCCGAACTCTGACAGAAGGCCTGCTGAAAAATGCATCACTTCCCAAATGGTTATTACAAAACACTTTCAGTCTTTCACTCTTTCTCCCTCTCCCTCACTCTCTCTTTCTCTCTCCTCCTCTCTCGTTCCCCTCTCTCACTCTCTCTCTCTCTCTACCACTTTCTTTCTCTCTCTCTAATTCTGTCCGTCTCTCTCTCTCTCTCCGCTGCGCGTCTCGCGAGGGTCCACTGGAGTGTGAGCCCCGGGAGGCTGCCCACCATTTCTCATAAAGTCCTGCTGTCTCACCGGAGCGCATTTGCATACCCACCGCTGGACGCTGTGGGCCCGCTTCAATAAGCGAAGACGGAGCCTTCAAAGGGGAACAGAGTGTAGAGCATGTGGAAGCATAATGAAATAATGGAAAGTGCGGGAGTTTTTCCAATATCATTTCTGGTCAAGCGACCAGAGCCAGGCGGAGCAGAAACAAGGGTGGCCTTTTTTAAAAAGCTTTTGAGTCCGGTCTCGCTCAGCTTGCACGGTAAAAAAAACACTCTCTGTCTCCCTCTCTCCTTTCTAGTGCGTATCCTGTGGTAGCACTCTGTGATCTATGGACCTGACGACCTCCTCAGCTCCTCCATCTCTCCTGAGCTCCTCTTTTATCATGTTTTATTAGTGGCTCTCATCTCATCAGGAGCCCCTCTCCTCCTCCACTCCTCCTCTCCTCCACTCCTCTCCTCTCCTCCTCGTCTCTTCTCAATTCAATGAGCTTTATTGGCATGACTGTAAGTGTTACAATGTTGCCAAAGCAGTAGTTACATCAAAAAATTAGCAATTAATGGTAATAATAATAACAATTGACATGGACTATGGAGAATAATAAAAAATATAGCTGCAAGCAGCAATGAGGGGGCCAAGCAGTCTGTTCAGCAGTCCAAATTTGTCATGTAACTCAATGCGGTTGCATCAGGTATATAGCATTAAGCAGTCACAGCAAGTTCCATGCCAAACAACCCAAGATTGGCTGAGTTACAAGGTAATTTCCTGTTTGGCGGCTTATTATGGCCAAATGGTTTTAGTTCGAAAGACAAAAAGCAATGCATTTGTGAGACATGCTCTGAAGATGATGTGCATCAAGTTTGGAGTCAATCGGACAAAATTTGTGACCTATGAAAACTTTTAAGTGTTTTTGATAAAATTCAATATAGCGGAAAATCCATCATGGCGGAAATTGACATCATAGGGTGCATTGAACTCAGCTTAGTCCAAGGACACCAACAACACCTGGTTTTTGAAAACTCAGAGCGACAGGTCAAAGGTTAGGTGCGCACATCCAACGCACATCCAACTTTGACCTGTTGGTGGTGCTAGAGTGTATGAGGTGCCGACTTAAAACTTGATAAAATTTATCACAGGACTGTCTCTAATCAGTGTGCCAAACTTCACAACTTTTTACCAGATGGTTCTATGGGCTGCCATAGACTTCCATGGCAGAATAATACACTTCAGAAGCTACGGGCAAAAAAAGGTTTTGCTAATTACAGCGCCCCCTAGCGGTCAAAGGTTACCAGATTGGTTGTGTGTTCTCCCCAATTAGGTCAGGAGTCAATTTACTTAGTTTGCTCACCAATTGGTTTTGATAGATGCTACGGATGCTGAGATATGAGCTCACTTCCTGTTTGGCGGCTTCGCCACCAATTTCAATTGGCTGCTACGGGCAAACGCTTCCGTCAATTGTTATGGAAATCAAAGCACTGATAAGGCATGGTCTGAAGATTGTCTGTGCCAATTTTGGTGAGGATCCGATGAAATTTGTGACCTAGGGAAATTTGATAGTGGTTTTGATTAAATCCAATATGGCGGCCAAATCAATTATGTTGATGTCATGAATTGCCAGCTGTCGACATAAGGATCTTCCACAGTATTACCAGACACCACTAGTACATTGTAATTCTAGGCACAACAGCAGCTACAGTCCAAAAGGCATGTTACTGATTTACAGCGCCCCCTAGAGGTCAAAGGTCACCAAATTTCTAGAGCGTCCTCCTGATGGGGTCATGAGTCCATATACCAAGTTTGGATTTGATGACTGCAAGGGTTGCTGAGATATGAGCTCACTTCCTGTTTGGCGGCTTTGCCGCAAATTTTGATTGGCTGTTACGGGCGAACGGTAATACTTCCAAAGACGAAAAGTGATAACTTTTGTGAGGCTTGGTCTGAAGATGATCTGTGTATGTGACCCCTGATACATTTTAAGTGTTTTTGATGAAATCCAAAATGGCGGAAAATCCATCATGGCGGAAAATGATGTCATAGGGTGCGTTGAACTCGGCTTGGTCCAAGGATTCCAACGATACCTGACTTTTGAAAATCGGACCTACGGGTCAAAAGTTACGTGAGTGAACACACTTCCAACTTTGGCCTGTTGGTGGCGCTAGAGGGTTCGAGTTGCCGACATGAAACTTGGTGACATGAATCATGGGACCGTCCCCAATTAGTGTGCCAAATTTCCCAACTTTTTACCAGACGGTTCTATGGGCTGCCATTGACTTCCATTGCATATAATAATAATAATAGGAAAACGTAGAAACACAATGAGGTCCTCGCAGCTTCGCTGCTTGGCCCCCAATAATAGAACATTAGAGCACACACACACACACACACACACACACACATATACACACACCCACCCACGCCGCACACTCCACCCCCTCCCCCAAACATCCTCTCCTCCACTCCTCCTCCTCTCCACTCCTCTCATCTTCTCCTCCACTCCTCTCTTCCTCCTCTCCTCTACTCCTCCTCCTCTCCACACCTCTTCTCCTCTCCTCCTCCTCTCCTCTCCTCCACTCCCTACACTTGTTTTGTGCATCAGGCCTCAGGAATGCTCTTTGTTTACTTTCCAACAGAGAGGAATGTTCAAAATGTTGACTCCTCTCTTATCTCGTATGCACCCTTGGCTGCCCAGGATGGGATGCTCTGGCCTGATTTGTACTCTGTCAGGGGCTACTGCTGTTGATGGTGCCTGAGCTGGGGGTCGGGGGGTATTTCCTCAGGGGGTCTTTTAACCCCTGGACAGCAGGTGGGGTATGGACCCTTTCAAGAGAGTTCCATTATCAGCGTCATAGTTGGCCCCACAAGACTTCCTTTTGAACATTCCATATGTTATCTTAATGCAGAGGAAGTAGATTGGGGCCCAAATAGAACGTTCAAGCATTGTTTTTGTTTTTATTGTTGAAAGGGTCCATATGTGTGAGATTGACCTTATTTTCCCAAGGACACAACAGCGACCTCCAGGAAGTGGTGGAACTCCCAAGAGTCATGTCAGTGGCAACTTCCCTCGTCTGTGGTGTTTAGTATGGACCTTTTCAACAAGGTAAACAAAAACAATGCTTGAACTTCCTCTGCATTAAGATAACATATGGAATGTTAAAAAGGAAGTCTTGTGGGGCCAACTATGATGCTGATAATGGAACTCTCTTGAAAGGGTCCATATTGGCAGTGGCAGTGGCAGTCATTGACAAAACATCTGTGATCATCTAAGAAAAGCACTTTGAGTACTGCATTTGAGCACTGCTTGTTGTTTTCACTATTTGACCTGTTTTTTTTTTCCTTTTCTTTCTCTCGAAGGAAAATGTGCTAACAGTTGGGCTAATGGTTTCTGGGAATAGATACCCTATTGCCCTCGCTGGCAGAGTGTGTCAGTGGTTTGCAGTGCTGTTTGCTTTGGCCGGCATCGGGCCGGTTTCACCACATTGTTTTCCTTCTCCACGCTTCATTACTACGCCTCTCCGGCGGCCAGGCCGTGCCCTTCTGCAGGGGTTCCCCAGACAAGCCATAGCGCCGTGCTCCGTGCTCCGTGCTCTGTAGCGCCGTGCTCCGTAGCGCCGTGCTCCGTAGCGCCGTGCTCCGTAGCTCCGTGCTCCGTAGCGCCGTGCTCTGTAGCGCCGTGCTCTGTGCTCTGTAGCGCCGTGCTCTGTGCTCTGTAGCTCCGTGCTCTGTAGCGCCGTGCTCTGTGCTCTGTAGCGCCGTGCTCTGTGCTCTGTAGCGCCGTGCTCTGTAGCTCCGTGGTCCGTAGCGCCGTGCTCTGTAGTGCCGTGCTCTGTGCTCTGTAGCGCCGTGCTCTGTAGCGCCGTGCTCTGTGCTCTGTAGCGCCGTGATCTGTAGCGCCGTGCTCTGTAGCGCCGTGCTCTGTAGCGGCGTGCTCTGTA
>NC_063199.1:23122607-23125107 GCF_017589495.1 Alosa alosa
ACGTCACTGGATTCTTAGTAAACTCTCAGCTTGGTGAGTCTCCGTGGCTGAGGGGAAATAGTGTGAATGTTTCTGCAGAAACAGATCCTTTCTGAGAGGAGATTGCTTGGACAAGGGTGACACCATCTTTTTAATGATATATCATGGAAATGTACTGTATGTGCAGCAGAGTAGATTACATTGGCTTAGGCAGTAGCTGTTCCTAAAGCATAACACATATTAGAAGAGCTGCCTGGCTGAGATAATGCCAAGGAGCCCAACTATCCCTAAACCATTTAGTCTGGAGGGCTGAATCAGCGGAGGATTGTACACAGCTTTTCTGCGGTGACGACTCCTCTCTTTGTCACTTTACAGGCCTCTAATGTGTCCCTGCTGACTGCCATTGAGAATTAACAGGCAATTAAATTGCGCCACTCTGTTCATTTGACGAGGTAATCGCTTTAAAGCTACAGGAGGGAGTGCTTTACAAACCAGGACGTCCAATTTGTCTTGAGCCATCACAGGGTCATAAAGAATTTGCACAGGATCGGATCAGGCTCGACCCCTGACCTTGGTGGTGAGGGGTCGAGACTGATCGTGTTTTTTTTTAATGCAGCAGGTTACTGTTGTATATGATCTGTGAACTGATATGTAACATCTGAAACAATAGCAGTCTTTTTTACTTGGAGTGGGGAGAGGTTGGGGGTTGGGGGGGGGTGTCTTCTGAGCAATCAAGACAGAGGACTTGATGGACATTTGGTCCGACAAGTATTATCTCAAAAATCCCAGTTTGCCTTCTGTCCACTTAGAGAGAAAATCAGAAGAGAGAGAGAGAGAGAGAGAGAGAGAGAGAGAGAGAGAGAGAGAAAGAGGGAATGACAGAGGAAAAGACAGATGGAGGTAGTGTGAAGCAGAAGAGGGAGGGGAGCATGCAGCACTGCATGCTGTTTCTGTTTACTCCAGAGAATGAGAGAGAGGGAGAGAGGGAGAGAGAGAGAGAGAGAGAGAGAGAGAGAGAGAGCATCATTGTGAATAAGGGGGTGTCGGGGAGTGATGTTGAAATCCAGTGAGTGAGGGGAGGAAACTATCTTATTTTGGCCATGGCATCCAGCTTACTCTGAGCTGAGCACGCACAAGAGAGAGAGAGAGTGTATGTGTGTGTGTGTGTGTGTGTGTGTGTGTGTGTGTGTGTGTGTGTGTGTGTGTGTGTGTGTGTGAGAGAGAGAGAGAGAGAGTTGAAATGACGGGGAGGAAAATCAGAAAAGGTTGGAGAATGCGAATGGAAAAGGCTCTTCTGATGGAAAATCCATAAAGAAATGTGAGGAGAAGAGAGGAAAAACTCAATCCTGCCATTTGGGCACAAAAAGACTGGGGAAACGAACAGAGAGTAGCAGAGAGAGAGAGAGAGAGAGAGAGAGAGAGAGAGAGAGAGAGAGAGAGAGAGAGAGAGAGTCCTATCAAGAGGAGCAGACGGATATGTGGAGGGAAGGAGGGAGCAGAGAATAAAAAAGATAGAGAGAGAAGAAGAAGGGGAGGGAGGTGTGATCCCGGGGCTAAGGGAGGGGGAGGGATGGAAATAAGGGTTGAAAAAAAAGACAAAGAGAGAGAATGACTGAGGGTTGTGTGTGAGATGTGTCATGGGGGGAAATAAGTAAGAAGAGGGCTTGAGAGACAGGAGAGAGAGAATAAGAGAGAGAAATGAGAGAGAGAGAGAGAGAGAGAGACAGAGAGAGAGAGAGAGAGAGAGAGAGAGAGAGAGAGAGAGAGAGGGGTGTCAGGAGAGAGAAGAGGGATGAGGAGGGCTTGTGAGATTTCAAACAAGGGATAGAGAGATAAAGAGAGAGGAGAGGAAGAGTGATAGACTGACAGAAAAAAGGGAGGAGAAAAGGGAATGAGAGTATGTGTGTGTGAGAGAGAGAGAGAGAGAGAGAGTGAGAGAGAGAGGGAGAGAGAGAGAGAGAGAGAGTGAGAGAGAGAGGGAGAGAGAGAGAGAGAGAGAGAGTGAGAGAGAGAGAGAGAGCACGGAGGCCGTCTTTGAGTGTAGAGCACGTGTGTGGCTGGTGCTGAGAGAGAGAGAAAGGGAGGAGGGAGGGACGAGAGAGAGGGAGGGAGGGAGGGAGAGAGAGAGGGAGGGAGGGAGAGAGAGAGGGAGGGGGTGAGGTATTTAAGCGGCGGAGCAGGACAGCACAGGCAGGCTCTGAACTCCTAGAGTGTGACGGGAGAGACGAGAGGAGAGGAGAAGAGAAGAAACAGAGCTGTGGGAAACGGACAGGCGCGCACAGGCACACTCTTACACTCACGCACACACACACACACACACACACACACAAACACACACACACATTCTCTCACTCGCGCAGACGCTCGCACACACTCACTCACCCACCTGCAGGACTTCCTCCAAAACTTGACCTCCGGACGCCCCCCCCTCCCCCTTCCTCCGGCTGGGCTCTGCTCGAGGGACTCTACCTGACCTGAGACTCCTTCTGCCCTCACACCTCCTCATCCCTCCCAAGCCTTG
>NC_063199.1:23127607-23135107 GCF_017589495.1 Alosa alosa
TAGGGGTGTATGTTTATGTGTGTGTGTAGGGGTGTGTGTACTGTCAGGAGTGGAGGGTTTGGTAGGATCTCGGTGGCAGCGAGGAGATTTGAATAACCAGCTTTAGTGAGCGGAGCAGTCAGGTCTAAATCATTAGCATGAGAGATGGAGGTGTGTGTGTGTGTGTGTGTGTGTGTGTGTGTGTGCGTGTATGTGTGTGTGTGTAGGGATGTGTGTGTGTGTGTGTGTGTGTGTGTGTGTGTGTGTGTGTGTGTGTGTGTGTGTGTGTGTGTGTGTATGTGTGTAGGGGTGTGTGCACTGATGAGAAGGGAGGGGTACAGATTAAATACCAGGCATTAGGGCTGGTAGGAGGGGGGATTTAAATGACTAACTAGAGAACTGAGTGGTGGGGAATAGGAGGGGAGGGGAGGATAGATGGGAGAGGAGAGGAGAGGAGAGAGGAGGGGAGAGAGGAGGGGAGGAGAGAGAGGAGGGGAGGAGAGGAGGGGAGAGAGGAGAGAGGAGAGGAGGGGAGAGGAGGTGGGAGGGGAGAGAGAGGAGAGAGGAGAGGAGAGAGGAGAGGAGGGGAGAGAGGAGAGAGGAGAGGAGGGGAGAGGAGGTGAGGGGAGAGAGGAGAGAGGAGAGGAGGGGAGGTGAGAGGAGAGGAGGTGAGGTGAGAGAGGAGAGAGGAGAGGAGGGGAGGGGAGAGGAGGTGAGGTGAGAGAGGAGAGAGGAGAGGAGGGGAGGGAGGAGAGAGAGGAGGGAGGGGAGGTGAGAGAAGAGAGAGGAGAGGAGGGGAGGTGAGAGGAGAGGCATATGAAATTATAACGGAGCATTCTGTCAATTAAACACACACACTCATACACACCAACAAACACATACACACACACACAATGCAAAAGGTACACACACACACACACACACACACACACACACACACACACACACACACACACACACACACACACACATGTTGTAGCCAAAGCCACAAGCAGCTATTGTGTGACTACATCGCCATCCATCCATCCAGTCCTCCCTTCCCCCCTGAATGCAGCTGCTGTACCCCCAGAGCAGAGCTCCTCTCCTGGGCCGAGAGAGCTGGAGTTCTCAGGGGGTGCCCATGCTCTGGAGCCTCTTTTGGCTTGGCCAGTGAAGGGCCCCGATGGTGGCAGAGGGCAAAATGATTGTGGCACTGGCACTGCCCTGGAGAACGCGGGAGCCAGCTGGCAGAGAGAGAGAGAGAGAGAGAGAGAGAGAGAGAGAGAGAGAGAAAAGAAGGGGGAGAGAGAGGAAGCTGTTTATCCATCTCATGCTGAGTTTCCACTTGGCCTGTCTAAAGCCAGGGCTTTCCCCTGTCTGCGTTTTGTTTGGTTGGCTTAAGTTCGCAGTTTTTTCAATTTACTCCACATCTTTTATCCCACTTCCAGTTTCTTTTAAGCCCTTTATTCATGTGCACAGAGCGGCTGCATTGTCTATGTAAAGTGAGGAAACAATGCTGCGTATTGAGCCAGAACGGCCACTTCATTTTTGCACATCCGGAAAGATGAGCCTCCCCAAATGGCTGCTCTTCACTTTACAGTAACAGGGAGAGCTCTTTACCATGGCAGACTGGTTGTAATTAATTGGTATCATGATCTATCTCTCTCTCTCTCTCTCTCTCTCTCTCTCTTTCCTTATCTCTCTCTCTCTTTCCCTATCTCTCTCTCTCCCTCTCTCTCTATCTATCTATCTCCATCCATTGCTTCCCCCTCTCTTGTCCTCCCTGCTTAAAATGAATTATATGGTGAGTGTTGTATGTGAGTACTCGTGCTGTGCTGTGCTGTGCTGTGTTGTGTTCCACAAGGCGGGGGCATTTTATGTGTCTGCATTGGTCTGTGTGTGTGCCTGTGTGTGTGTGTGTGTGTGTGTGTGTGTGTGTGTGTGTATGCATATGCAGGAAGGCCTGTTGCTGTGGAGAGAGAGAAAAAAAATCACAACAAAGAGATGTTGAGTATACACCCACACTGTATCTAGAAAACAGCATGCTCTTCTGATCTCTCTAAAAGCTCTAATTCCACTGTGTTTTGGAAAGCCCACTGCTGATTCTTTATACATGAACACTACATGTAGCACGGTTAGCCTGAGCCCACACAGGGCATTCACAGGAAAATGCCCGGCCTCCCTTGACCTGCAATGCCATTTGGTACAGTAAATGTGTGGATGTGGGAACGAAAGGGAGCGTTTGTGAGAGAGCAGAGAATGAATCTTATCAGCGATCAGAGATGGTGTGAGAGTGATAGAATGAGAGAGGGAGGAGGAGTAAAGAAAATGGTGCAGAAGCTGGAGACCAAGAAGAGGATGTTGAGAAGAAGAAGTATTTTGGAGATACAATGGAATAGGTTGCTTGGGGGAATGGAACGGCACATTAATGTCCTTGGCAGCTTTGCTTTTAAAAAGCTGGGATAGAAAAGGTGTAACAAGGAGGTGAACATGTTAGACAAGAGAACAACTATTCTTTATAATTGCCTCTGTGTGTGTGTGTGTGTGTGTGTGTCTACTGGGCGATGACATGTTTATTTTCCCGCTGTTGGTTGCGTGGAGTGTCGCTGGAGTGTGGCTGTGTCAGGTAGAGCCAGACTGTGTGTGTGTGTGTGTGTGTGTGTGTGTGTGTGTGTGTGTGTGTGTGTGTGCGTGCGTGTGTGTGTGTGTGTTTGTCTGTGTGTGCTGCAGGTTCTCAGGTAGGGCAACCTGAGTTGCTAATTGCCCTGAATGGGAGAGCCGTGCGTGAGAGAGGAGGGGGGTGGGAGAAACGGACATGGAAAGCCATTTTTAGTGAGGCCACTAGACCTAATGACCGCCGCTTATCCTCCGAGTAACAATAGCATCTGAGTCCCGATGTCTCACTTAAAATGACCAAAGGGAGCTGAAGCATAAAGAGGATTGCATGTACATTTGGACACAGGGGGCTAAACAGCAGCCTTAATGGCATCTGGAGATAAACTGCCCTTATCTGAGGTGCCAAACAGCCTACAGATGTGTATTGCGTAAGGATAGGATGGACGATAATGTCTTTTCTTAGACCAGACAAATCCCCTCCCTCTCGTCCTAACGCCCAACATGCTTGCGGTCAGGGCAGCAATATACAATTTGCTACTAAATGCAATGCAGTTGTGTATGCAGGCTGCAAAATATACTGTATGCCGTTGTGTTGCACATATAGATGGAGATAGATAGATAGATACTTTATTGATCCCCAAGGGGAAATTCAGGATGCAGTTATTGTCTTTGAAAAAGCTTTCTGTGAGACATTTCTTTCTGACGAGATCAAATACGTAGTGAGAAAATTGCCCCCATCGGAAAATAACACTCTCTGCTGAATTAGTACGTCTGTTTGGCAAGAGAGATGAAGATGGTTGTCATGAATGTGGTGAGATTTTCAAAAGAGGTCCAAATTGCACGACTTGTCTTTTGTGTCCAGAATGACGGCTTTTCAGCGCTCGGTCTCGGGGCTCTGGCTGTGACGTTCGGTTGACCTTGGAGGGGTCGTTGCTCTAGTTGCCCTCTGACCCTGAAACGTTTCGCGGAGGCTTAAAGGATGGTGTTTCCTGAAAGGATGGCAAATTGGTTAGATTGGTGCATAATGGAGAACGTTTGACACACACAAACACACAGACACACAGATACACACACCCACACACACACACAAACACACACAAATACGCACACACGCACACACAATGAGAATATTTTCAATTTCATACCAAATCCTCACAGGCTGTCAAAACTGTCTAGAACCATCTGAGTGGCTTTGATGCCGAAAAATGAGTCATGGATGGAACCTTTGAAACAAGGGTATTGTGGATAGAACAATACCTATAATTCCCATGCTGTGCTGCTTTTAATCTATAGAAAAAGCACTCTTTGGTTTGCAGTCTGAGAGAACTGCAATATTAAATGGAAAAATGCAACTAGTTTTTGAATGATAGAGGGACTCTCAGTCATATAGCACTCAAGGGTGGGTCGCTGGCCTACTTTTAGACAGACAGACAGACAGACAGACAGGCATACAGACACACAGGCAGAGAAACTGTGAAGGGCAGGAGAGAAAGACAGGAAGAGCGTGAGAGCGAAAGGGAGGGATTTTTAATGGTTGGATAAGTATAAGTATATATACTCTTTTGATCCCGTGAGGATAGTGCTCTCCTGTGCGAAGGAGAAAGCGCCCCTCTAATGGCTTCAGCCCTTTTCAAGAGGTTTGAACCCCACAAGTTCCCCATCCATCGGGAGTTTGTTATTTATTTCATTATTTATTTTTAAATCCACTCAGCTTCCAGCTGCTCAGAGGGAGAGTGGGTCAGAGCCCAGGCGGAGAGACGGGAGTGTTTCGCCGCGGTCAGTTGTGTTTTGGACTTGTGTATCTCTGGGCGTGTGTTTTATCCGACTTACTTCGCACAAGAATTAAAGCTCTTCGTCTCTCCCCATCAGTGTGTGTTGTGTGTGTGACGTTCAGAGATGGTTAAGCATTGGGAAATTAGGCTTAGTGGCACCCACTGGCAGTACAATAAGGAGAGAGAGAGAGAGAGAGAGAGAGACAGAGAGAGAAAGAGAGAGACAGAGAGAAAGAGAGAGAAATAAATATAAATCCCCAAATAGATGTCCAGATGTCCATCTGTCCTCCGCTCCACCGACCCTTGTCCTTTTTGCAGCACCAGATGGATAAGAGGGAGAATTGAGAATTCATCTGGAGGGTTTTATTGTTTTATTGTTTGTTCATAGACACGACTGGAGCCCTCTTGTCAGCGGAGACAGATATGGACACACCTACACCTAATTTGGTTACGCAATCTATCACGTTTGCCAAAGAGGTCACTAGACAGGCCAAGCGCTCCACCCACTACGGATCTGTGCACTGATCCCCAGACTATTGACTGGTCCGTAGGGAGTTGACTGGGCTGTTAGTCCCTTCTTATAGAGCCGAGAGGGAAGCCCCCGGACGCATGCACATGGAAGTGGGTCATGTCTCTACACCATTGTTTAGTGTTTGATCAGATAGCAGCAGAAAGGGATAATGGACACACGTCTGTCCTGATGTACAACAAGAATGGGCCAGAGGAAGAGAACTCTCCAATGAGAAGACCAGATGCGCTTCCTCCAACAAGGAATGCTGTGCTACGCTAAAATGCACATAGTCCCGTGGACTCTAAAGTCATTGTTTCAGGCATTTATGGCTAACGTTGTTTTAGGGATGATACAGTATTTGAAATAAATCCATGTGTAGTGCACAGTATTTAGAACAATGATCAAACATTTGATTGATTTCATTTGATTGCTTTATTTTGTGTGATTGAGGTTGGTGATTTATTTTACTGGTTCTATTTGAAGGTTGCTCCAATATGTCAACATTTTGGGACACCTATCTCCTGCCAGCAACCACAGTTATGGTAGAATAACCAGAATAAAGTAGCAGAAATGTACATTCAAATCTACCCGAATCACCGAATGCTGCTGTGAAGCCGCTGTGAAGCAGCAGTCTTCTCTCACACAAATGTGTGCTGCTGTGAGAGCAGCAGGGCTGTAGTTGAGCATGGGGCTGCACGTCCACTCCAAATGAATCCATCACATCTGGACATGGGCATCGTCTCGGATAGCAGTGATGGTGCTGCACCCTGCCAGTGTGGCGCCAGGTGTCGTCAGTAAGTGTGAAGCATGGGCAGCCCGCGCGCCAGCGTGAAACCGCCATGCCACTGCCACTGCCCCTGCCAGGCATCTGCATGGGTTTGTGTCTGGCGCCAGCCTTATTTGGCTCTAGGTTTGGGGCAGTTTCCCATTGTCCCTTATCCCTTGCTCCCCTTTGGTGTTGCTTGGGGACGTGGGGCGTGTGTGTGTGTGTGTATGTGTGTGTGTGTGTGTGTGTGTGTGTGTGTGTGTAGGGACGGTGTTGGGTGCGGTTGCACATGTGTGCATATGTCCATGTGTGTCAGTTTGGTGCTTTCTATACATTGCTTCACAGCTGCTCTTTTGATCTTAACTCCTGGATTTATGTAGCATACATACTGTATGCACATACATGCCTCTGTAGGGAGAAAGAATGCCACCCTATCCCAGGCTGCAAAGCCCAAGCTAACATGCTTTTTCACAGCAAGCTACTGCTGTTGCTGTGATCTACAGCCCATTCAGATAACAGCTCCACCAGCCTGATGCTAGCCGTGCCAAGTCGCTCCACCGAGGCCAATGGAGCTAGCGCTGCTGTGGCTGAAAACATCAGCTAAAGAGCCTTCCACCCGTTCAGCCGTCCAGCTTATTTACGACCACTTCGCCAGCCGACTCTTCAGAGCCCAGCCCAGCACAACATCTGTCCCCATTAACCACTCGGATGAAACCAAATGAATATACATTTTGGGCTCTCTAATCAGCTTGTGGCCCAGGAATGCCACTCACCACTTGCTGCCAGCTTCCTCTATGAAGTGTTATGGTTTTGTGTGTGTGTGTGTGTGTGTGTGTGTGTGTGTGTGTGTGTTGCGACTCAAACTGAGAACAACAATGCTTCTGAAAATGTGATCGGTTGCGTTTTTTGGTCATAAATAACGTGCATGAGGACGGCTTGTGCACATAGACAATGGGCTGGAGCTCGCTAATGGATGCCGTTCATTTTTCCCCGTAAAGTAGCGTGTCTAATTAAGTCCTCTTTGAGAGATGATGGATCCTTTTAGCACCGGTGACCTGCCCTCCCCCCTCCCCTCCCCTCCCCTCCCCTCGTTGTCTCCTCATGGGCTCGAAGCGCTCGATTTGCATGAGCCTCACTGGAGTGGTGGTGTCTGCTCAGCCAATGGCCCGGGCCCTTGTTTAGAAAGGAGACAGCTACAGCAGTCTCTCCTCCTCCTCCTCTTCCTCCTCCTGCTCCGCTGCCCCTTCTGCTTGCTACAGTGATGGTGGAGGTGGTGGTGGTGGTGGTGGTGATGGTGGATGGCTCTCCCGGCGTTTGCATTCAGCTCCGTGTAATCCCTGCCCTAGGGCGGCGTGTCGTATGTGCTGATAGCATTCAGCCTGGCGAACGCCATTCAGCGCTCCCACGTACTCCGACAACAGAGGAAGGCAGCCCGGAGCGAGCATCAGCGGCCGGATTAGCGATTTCACTCTCTCTCTCTCACCCACACACACGCACACACACACACACTCCTCTCTCTCTCTCTCTCTCACAACCCCCCTCTCTCTCTCTCTCTCTCTCTCTCACACACACACACACACTCTCCCTCCCTGGTCTCCATCAAATGCCCCAGCCCAGCACACCACACCAAGCCATGGCTCGAGATGGAAGCCTGGTGAGGGGAGATTACAACTGTCTGCGGAAGCCGACGCTCGTCTGATGTGAAACACGACCCCCACCCCCTACCCCACGCTCCCCGCCCCTCTCTGGGATCTGGTATTTTCCCCCTACCAACCCTCCCCATCATCTACCAAGCACAGCCAAACAATGATACAGACACCTCCCCCACCTGACACCTCTGTGCCGTATCCATTTCTGATAACCCTCAGAGCTAATAA
>NC_063199.1:23142607-23145107 GCF_017589495.1 Alosa alosa
TGGCCGGCCTTGGGGCATGGGGGCGTGGGGGGGGGGGGGCGGTGCGCGCCCCCCTCGACACCGGCTCTGGCCACGGGAAACAGATGGGCAACGCGGCGTCCCCGCGGCAGCCAGACCTCCATTTCCTGTCGTCGCCCGGCCCGCACTGCCTCTCGGACAGCAGGGGCTTGTGGGATATGGGTCAGATGGCCTGCTATCTTTATCCCCCCACAGCAACCCACCGCTTTCCTGGAAAGCAACCCAGCCCACTGACCTATCAAAGGCTCAGGAGGAAAAGAGGGTGTTCTCCCTCGCAGGCGCGTTAACAATGATCCAAAACGACGTGGGGTTTTTGCCGGCGTATTGACAAACATCCAAACATTGTTGGGTTTGTGAGGAAAACCTAATATGCGATGTGGGCCCGCGCTACTAAAACAGACTCACTGATGAGACGCATGCACGGGCGGCACGAAGCCGCCCAGAGCCAAGTCTTCAAAAGGCCGATGGAGGTGGTCGCGGCGATTACGTGCGGCGATTACGCGATTACGTGCGTTTTCTCACGTCATTTCTGATCTACGTCCAGCGGCTCCTAGCCCGGCTCTCTGCAGAAGTGGTGGTAGGGATAAGATGGAAGCGAGGGCCTCACTTGGCCTTTTGGAAAAGAGCAGCCAAGGATACAGTGTTTTTAATCCACCACCGCTTTTCACTCCCACTCATAATGGGCTCTTATAGACGTGCCATGGAGTCATTTTCACTTCGCGCAGCAATAAATCTGTCTTGGGGAAATCCACAAGGGGATCTCATAGTTTCTTTCATTTAATAACCACATCGGTCTGAAAGAGTCTGTGTGTGTGTGTGTGTGTGTGTGTGTGTGTGTGTGTGTGTGTGTGTGTACACACAAAGGTGTAGAATGCAGCGTGTGTGGCTTTGTAGTAAACTGTTAAGCATTTGAAAGAAGCTAACCATCCTTCACAATCATACTCATGACATACATAACACACACACACACACACACACACTCTGGCACACTGGCTGGTTGACGCCCAGAGATGACATGGCCTTCCTGACTGCCTCACTCTAATCCCGTGCCATGCGGTTACCTAAGAGTGAGGTAATGTGTCGTCGCCGTGCCAACCAACAGTCTCTCTCCTTGTTCCCTCTCTCTCTTTCTCCCCCTACACTCTTTATCCCTTTATCCCTGTCTCCATCTCCTCTCTTTCTCCCCCTACTTTCTTTATCCCTTTATCCCTGTCTCCATCTCCTCTCTTTCTCCCCCTACTTTCTTTATCCCTTTATCCCTGTCTCCATCTCCTCTCTGCTGCACCTTAGGGATACTTTTACAGGGGCCAGTTTAAGGTGCCCCTGGGCCCTGTTAGCTGCAGGGCTTCTGACCCACTGACGCAGGGGCTCGTGCCCAGCGAACACACACTGAGGGCCTTTATGTCTGCCATATGAGTGGAACCGCTCACAGACACACTTTCCATTCTTCACTGGCATCGCACTCTCTCTCTTTCTTCGACTCTCTGCAACCTCTCCTCTCTTCTCTCTCATCTTTATTTCTTTCTCTCTCTGACTGTTTCTCCCTCACTCTCTTCCTAACGCTCCTCACCTCCCCATCCTCACTTTCTGTCTTCTGAGTGATGTCATCATGGTGGCAGTGACCATGGTGTGGTCAGATCTGCCGGCGAGCCCTCTCCATACACACACTCTTCTCTAGAGGCTATGGTGTGGTCAGGTCTGCCGGCCGGCGAGCCCTCTCCCTGCACACTCTTCTCTAGTTAGTTCTTCCTGATTTGCTGTCTGTTTCTCATTTATTCTGTTTCTTCTTTTTTCATTCATGAAGCACTGGTTGCAAGAAACAGCCATTTCCTGACTCATACATTTGGACACCAAAGTTGAGGTGCATCCTTTGAAACAAACAAACACAAAAAATGTTCTGGTGAACATTGTTCCCTTGAGGGCAGGTGCACAGTACACACACGTTGTTTAAATCAAAATGTTGGAAAGAACATGGATGGATCAGATCTGATTGGATGGAACAATGTTGGATCAGAACATGCACTTCAGCTGTCCAGACATGTACTGTAATTTCCTCTTTCATTTCTGACATCTCTCTCAGACATCTCCTCAGCTGAGGTTTCTGTGGTTGTCTTTGCACATTAGCATTTCAAGATAAATTCCTCTTTTCCACCACAAATATATCAGGAGCATGATATACCAATTCTTGGGCAGATTTGCCTTTTGCCAAGCCAAGACTGTTGCCTGCCCTCCTGTACAAAGACAATACAAGCTCTTGCATGCCATCTGGAGCTATGAAACCTGTAGCATTGCATGTGCACTTAAGTCCTTCATGTTCCAGATGTTTTTATCCCAAAGCAGCTTCAAGTTAGTAGATCGTATGAGAGTAAACATGAAGTACCAACTCTCGTCAATCTCACCCAGATAGGAGAAGAGTATGGGCCATGTGAGAGTGTTAGGGTACACGAGACAGGGGTATTAGAAGAGTATGGGCCATGTGAGA
>NC_063199.1:23150107-23157607 GCF_017589495.1 Alosa alosa
TTGAGAAAGGCTGATGTAGACGACAAAGCAGCAAGGAGGCGTCGTATGACCATTTAAACAAGTTTTATGACAAGGTCGGTGAGGATGGGAAAAATCGTACATTTCACAACTGAAGCACCTGGCTAGCCTTTCAAGGTATGTGCAAGCCAATACAAAATCAAAAGACTGTCAAGACAGATCCTCAACCCAAATTAACTGCATTCTATATGGGCTGTGGCAATCATTTTGAAAAATAATAGCTCGCAGCAACATTTGAAAAAAAAAAGAAATATGAACTAGTTCATTTTTGGAAAGTGTGAACTTAGTTAAAAATTTTGAATTATGAACTGAACTAGTTCATTTTAAAATTTGTGAACTGAACTTTGAACTAGTTCACGTAGAAAGTGAACTTTCCCAACACTGTGTGTGTGTTTGTGTGTGTGTATTTATCCATGTGCCAGTGAGAAAGAGTGTACTGAAAGCCTGCTGTGTGTGTTAGCCGACACGAGCACCGCGTTCCTTTATTGAGCACTGTGCATCATTCATGCTGGATAAGCAGTGTGAATGTGTGTTGAATATACTGTATGTTGCATTCCTGTATGTATGCATTCCCATGTACAGTATAGCCCTCCCCTGTGCATTAACCTCATAGCTGAAGAAATCTTCCACGGAAACCTTGGTTAATAGTCAGGAAATTATGAGTATATATAAGTGTCGTTCTTTATTTACTAATAGAGTACAAAAATATGTGCTGTGCAAGCCAACAAAACTGATATCCATGAACAAAGAGGTTCTTTTCCTGTTTATAAGGTTAGCAGTTATTCCAGCCCATAAGAATAGTAATGAAATGAAGCACAACTAAGCCTAAAGACATTCATGTCTTGAGTATTTCTCATTCTTTAACACGTTGGTAAGTGAGTATTTCTGGAGTTGTCCGGAGAGAGGATTACATTTGTGTGTAGGTGAGTCAGACTTATTTTGGGTTGAAAACATGTGGAGGAGAAGCTTAGAGGCTCCAGATCTACCCTGGGAAAGGTGGAATGAATTATTAAAGGACTGATGCAGAGTGAGGGAAAGAGAGAGAGAGAGCGAAAGAGAGGTGAAAGAGAGAGGAGAAGCAAATGATTACAGGCCTGTGGTTATAATTTGCAGAGTACCATGTGTATCCATACACAGATGCACACATACACACACACACACAGAGAGAGAGACACAGACACACACATACACAAAACACACACACACACACACACACACACACACACACACACACACACACACACACACACACTCAAAACACAAACTGTATTCAGACGGGAGACAGAATCTTTATTATTAAACAAAAGAACAAAGGCGTGCAGGAGCCCACAGGAAAGCGAGGAGAGACACTCAGCTGACCAGCTCAGTGCTCCAGACACACACACACACACACACACACACACACACGCTTGGCGCTCCAGACGGACTCTGTAGACGCCCAGGCAGACGTGTGGAGGGAGCGGCAGCTCCATGTACCCCCACCCCATAGCCCACAACACACAACACACACACACACACACACTCAGAGACACATATAGACACAACCCACAAACACAGTGAGCCCCCATTATACACCCACACACATACACATACACAAAAAGCTTACATGAACTCACAAGACCTTCAAATACAGTCCACCCCTCATTACACACACACACACACACACACACACTCACACACACACACACACACACAAAAAGAAACAGATAACCTAACACACACACACACACACACACACACACACACACACACACAAAGAAACAGATAACCTAACACACACACACACACACACACACACACACACACACACAAACCTCCCTTCCCACTGCACTCCGAGGGCTTTATCCTGTGCAGACGTGTGAGGAGTCGGTCCAGAGGCCAGATAATAGCTGTGGCTCATTTCTCACTTTTGTGTTCTTTTTTAGGCTCTTTTTTTACGAGGCATTCTCCCTGCTCACTCTTCTGGGAGTGGATCTCCTTTGAACTGGTTTCCTGCTCCGCGTCATGATCTGTCTGCCTGGGTCGGGGCCAGACGAGATGAGCCTTCTTTCGGGCTCGCCAGTCAGGCTTAGCCAGCGCCGTGGCAGCCGTGCCCTCCCTGGGCCATGCCAGTCAGCATTAGCTAGCGCCGCGGCCAGCTTCGCGTTGTCTGCTGTCTGTCCCGGAGCTTGTTAGCGCGTTGTCGTTCGGGGGAGGCTGTGTTTACAAGAAAATCAATGCTTTTAAATTATGGAGCAGCGAGGCCTCCCCGAGCCAGAATACAGCCACCTGTAATGAATCCATCCAAGGGCATCCGAGTCTGGGACATTCATCAGCGGCCACTCGTGTTTGCATTAGAGAGCTCAAGGGAAGTGCTGTTCCTAGAGCAGAGAGCACCATAACTCACTCTACAGGATTATAGAGTGAGAGTGAGTATCATAGGAGCATCATATTTAAATAGATGGTACATAGGACATACAGCATATGGTGCGGCTCGTGCTTTGTGCTATTCACAACTAAACACAGTGGAATCTACCAGTGCTCCATAAGCTTCTCTATATGATGTTCTCATATGATACTCTAAGCCCTGCTAGTCCCCCTGAGTCTGTAGATGAGGTAGATGGGATCTGTTCTCTGTTCTCTGCTCTCTGGAGTGAGGCGGTTTGGTGTCATGTTCAGTCAGTGGTCGCTCTGTGAGCTCAAGCACACCTCTCCCCGACAACTGCCATCTGTGGTGAGAGGGGCACCAGGAGGTGCCACATCCGCCCCCGGGGGGCATCACCCCCCCCACACATCTGTGCCCACGGGGGTGAGATGCTGACTAACAGCCCTTAATGGAGGAGGGGGCGGGGGGGGGGGCTGTTTCATTATCACCTGTCCTGTGAGCTCGTTAGTAGCAGGCGCAGGCCGCTAGCGTCTTGGCCTGTCGACCTATCAGGGTGTCTGATCAAATGTAGATCACACAGTCTCAGCCTGTATTATTGCTACGGTCGCGGTCACTTTTAAGGGTGTCTGATAGCCAAGCACGTCACATCCACGGTCCTTTCTAGATTGTTCCGTGAAGTGATATTACCACACGCACCCCTCTCCTCCAAATGCCTTCTAATCAATGATTCATAACATGAGCTGGAGTTGAGAATAACAAGCTCTGCGTCTGCGTCTGCCTGCCAGGTAGACAGTGATGGATGTGCTAATATGATTGTAATATAAAATAAAGGCCATTTTGTCAAAGCAACTTTGCATTTGATGAAGGGCTTTTGGAGGAAAAGCACTGAGCTGTAGTGTATCTGTGTGTTAGTGTGTGTTAGTGTGTGTGTGTGTGTGTGTGTGTGTGTGTGTGTGTATGTATATGTGTGTGTGTGTGTGTGTGTGTGTGTGTGTGTGTGTGTGTGTGTGCGCGTGTGCAACACATGTGTTGGTACATTACGTGTGTGTGTCTGTGTGTGTTTGTGCATGTGTGTGTGTGGGAGTGGCTGCGTGCCTGCATGTGTGTGTGTGGTCAGTGTGCTTTGTGAGTGTGTATGTATCTCAGTTCTGCTTTGCCAGTGTGTTATCAGTGTTGAGAGGCTCTGGGTATGTATAATGCTCAGCTAATGAAATCCAGTTGTGTGATTCTGCACTAATTGCCCTGCATACTTTCACTACGATGAACTACTAGGATGCATCCAGGATGCAATTCATAGCAGCTCTCTCCTTTCAACTTAACTCAACTGTCCAATCTCTTCTCTCTCTTTGCAGTGACCATCTCGACCAGCACCTACTTCGACGGACTGCTGGTGACCGGTCTCTACACGTCCACGACCGTCCAAGCGGCACCCATCCCCGCCCCGGCCGCCTTTGGCTTTGGTAAGTCCCCGATTACATCATCCTCCGGAACCCCGCCAATGATCCCCGACCGCATCCTCAGAATCGAGTCTCGGCGGAGATCTCACAAAAAATAAAATGACCCACAAGTCCGGCCACACCAGTCGAACTCCACTCCAGCCCAGCATTCAGCATTCCAAACCAAGCAGAACTAAAAAGCATGCTGTGTTTGTGTGGGAGGAGTTGGGGTTGTTCTGCAGAGGAACCTCAAGTTCTCACACTCACAGGTCAGGCTCAGGCAACTGGCTCAGTCTCCCGAGAAGCCGCCAGGATGAGAACGATAGCGGTCCAGCCAAACCGGATTCTAGAACCAAACCCAACAGCGACCATTTTCTGACAGGACATGATGGATGAGCTAGATACTGTGGCTTTGGGTCTTGTGTTTCTCTGCTGACGAGGAAAGCGATATGAAGATGTTAAATCCCTGATGGTGGCAAGCCACATCACCGACCACAGGAGTACTGTAGGTCCTTCAGTGTGTCGCAGAAACAAGTGCTCAGCCAAAAGCCCACTATAAGTGGTCATGTTGGAGTAGATGTTGGGCTTTGCTAACCACACATATTTACTTACAGTAGGACTCCAGCTAGTTTCCAGTAACATCTGACGAACATTATTGCTGTGGTGTGACTCCAGGTTTCATTCTGCCTTTCCTTGTTTCTCAAATTTGACATCTTTCATGTCTACAATTTGTAAATATTTAAGTTAAATTGTGTTTGTCCAATCCATGTATGGATTCCCTCTTTCTCTTAGCTGTTTAGCTGTCCTGCATTTGTGATGCATGGTTGTCCAGTATTACTACTGTATACCACGTCCAACAAATATGTCCTTGGACACCCTGACACTTACAAGTCTGCTACTCTTTGTATGTGTGTGTGTATGTGTGTGTGTGTGAGTGTGTGTGTGCTTTTGCCTGAGTGTGTGAATACAGCCATGTAAAAGTCACTCTCCTCTTTCAAAAGCCAATTTTCCAAAGCTCCAACTCCACTGCCACAGCTAAGCTTTTGCCACTACCATTCATCCCTATCCATCCATTTGAAGCATCATTGGATAGACTGGCGTCCGGTCTCTGGACGAACTTGACAGACCCCTAGCTAATTAGCAGGGTATGTGCTGTTTTGACAGTGTCAGTGATCCTTAAGATAAACCTGTAGGAATGTTTTCTTTTCTCAGGAGCAATTCAGATGCCCTCACAGGAGGGGATTGTTGGAGAGGGTACATCATGTGTCAGTGACCCCAGCAGTTTCTTTTGGATCTTTTACTGACACAAAGCGAGCATTCTGCTAGGCTGACGCGCTGACCGCACATGTGTTGCAAGTTAGCAGAGCATCTGTATTAACAATCTCTGTTACAAGCTCCTAGTTCCTCCTAGTTCAGTTCATCCTGTCACAGCGCTCTGCTGTCAGTCTACTCCTTGTGGTTTGGGTCCATGGGGAGCCATATGTATGCTTTTGTGTAGCAGTGCAAGAAGTTTGTTAGTGCATAAAGAGTCCTAAAGTTTGCGCCCCCCTCTCAGACCCCCCCCCTCCAACTGCGGCCCTCGGACTCTTCCAGGCTTGACAGGAGGGTTCCGCTGTGCTGAGCAGCCTCCCGCCGACCGGCTGAAGGACTCGGCATTGTCAACAGCTCCGCTCTGATTACCGGCAGGCCTCTTCCCGCCTGCTTGCTCGCTTGCTTGCTCTGAAGGCTCTGCCAAACAGCAGAACCAGCGGAGCCTGAACTGAGTTTACTGCGAGCCAAGCTATGCGGGTCGCACCCCTGTCTCCACTTTTATTTCCCCAAAGGTTTTCGCTCACATTTGAGTGTGTGCGCTTTATATTGCCACCATACGCAGGCTGTTTTCCTGTTAGAGTGGAGGCGGAGAGGAGTGACAGAGAGGGTGGGGGGGGGGGGGTTATTGGGGTTCCCCTCAGGCTGTGACAGACTGCAGTTGGCTGGGAGTCGAGCTCGCTCACATCTGTGGGGAGAGGCAGAGGTGGCTCTGGGGCCTCCTAGAATCCAGGCCATGGCTTTGGAGGATAAGAAAAAAAGATATAAACGTTGATAAAGTTTGTGTGTCAGAGAGAGAGAGAGACAGAGAGAGGGAAACAGAGATAGAGAGAGAGAGAGAGAGAGAGAGAGAAAATGTGGGTGTGTCTGAGAGAGAGAGAGGGAAACAGAGAGAGAGAGAGTTTGCCCTACGACTACATTTGGAAGTCCTCCACCGAGAAGTTCCCGTCCAACGGAGTGACAAAGGGGTAGGGGTTGACCAGCTTTACCTCTTCATCTTTAGGAAAATAGGACACCACTCGTTGCATCATCTGACCACATTTGCAGAACAGAATATGGTAGATTATTCTATTGGCAATAGCCTGAAAGCATGTTTATGATGTTGCCTGCATGTTGTAAATAACAACAGTGGACTGTTTCAGAGTAACCTGAAAGAAAACACTTAACTGGTCACATTTCTATCCATTATATGTTACAAAGCATCAAACTCAGTAACAGATTAGTCACAATTCAATCAGTGTAGCCTGCATCGGAAAATGCTCCATTTGGAGGGGTAGGTCATCACTCCTCCTAGATCCTAAAAGAAACGAGTCCCCCGACCCTTAAATGTTAACATGCACACTGGAGGGGTGGGGCGACGTGGTGGGCTGCTGGAGACAGGGACAGAGAAAACACACTCCTCTAGGATTTGGTGGAAAGTCAGGGTGAGACAATGGACAAGCTGTGGAGCTCTGTATTTTTTTGGACCGATCTGCCTCCATGGCAGAGAGAGAGAGGTTATGCAACCAAAACACATGAGTCAGTTTCAGAGAGCTGTGGTTTTGGTTACACCATCGATCCCTTCGGAAAAACACGGACATCTCCCCCGGGAGGTGCGCTCGAGGCCGCGGCTCACACTGTCTGCTTTTGTCGTGCGTCGATGAGAAACACTCCTCAAAGTCATCGCAGGGAGAGAGAAAAAGCAGCCTCAACGAGACCTGGTTTTACAAGTCTATCCCTGAAGGAGCTGTCAGTCAAGCGCCAAGGCTTGTGTGAGTCCAGGGCTCTCTGATGGGCTGCACTGAGCATTGAGCCTGCTCCTGCCACAGGCTGGTGCCATCCTCTCTCTCTCAAAGCTGGCGCTGGCGTTGGCACTGTGCTGTTCAGGGAGCGCTCGTGGTGCCAGGGGGCACTGTCTGCCTGGGCAGATACTCCTCCCTCTGAAGGCTGCTGCCCAGTGCCATGTCTCGCGCTTGTTTCTTGTTGGACAAGGAATGGTACTACTGATCCGCACCCCAACCAGCCTCGGAGTCTGATAGCTTTCATGGCAAGCCATCCTCTGTTCAGAGACCAGTCAAAAGAGACAGAGGGAGAGAGAGACAGAGAGATAAAGATAGAGAGAGACGCTTGGGGGAGATAGAAGGAAAGCGAGCGAGCGAGAGAGAGAGAGAGAGAGAGAAAGAGAGGCTTGAGGGAGACAGAAGGAAAGGGAGTCAGTGAGAGAGAGAGAGAGAGAGAGAGAGAGAAAGAGAGAAAGAGAGGCTTGGGGGAGACAGAAGGAAAGGGAGTGAGTGAGTGAGTGAGTGAGAGAGAGAGAGAGAGAGAGAAAGAGAGAAAGAGAGGCTTGGGGGAGACAGAAGGAGAGAGGGAGAGAGGTGGTGGTGATGGTGCAGA
>NC_063199.1:23165107-23170107 GCF_017589495.1 Alosa alosa
TTGTGTGTCTGTGCTGTGTGTGTTGTGTGTCTGTGCTGTGTGTCTGTGCAGTGTGCCTGCTTTGTGTGTCTGTGCTGTGCTGTGTGTGTTGTGTGTCTGTGCTGTGTTGTACTGTGCTATGTGAGCCTATCAGGCTGTGTTTCTGAGCACTGGAGCTATACAGTACCCTCCGGAATTATTGGCACCTTTGGTAAAGTTGACTAAAAACAGGTATAAAAAATAATGATTATTTTATTGTAATCTCACAATGAAAACAATGAGGAAAACCACCCTTGAAGGGAAGCAAATTTATTCTGGGAAAAAGGAAAATCTCATAAAGAAATAAATATTTTTAACAAAAACGTTGCTCACAAATATTGGCACCCCTAGAAAAGTCATATAAGAATTTTCCTATCTAATTTCAACATATTTAAGTTAATTAGAGTGTCTTTGAACTTTCAGAAGCAGTTCATGACTTTCTTTTTCACTAAGGTATGAAATTAAAATGTGACACAGAGGCTAAATCCTCTAGTCATTTTTCAACATTGGAAAGACAAGAGAATACACTAAATCTAAATAAAAACAAAGCGTGTTGACATTTGTAAGTCAGGGGATGTCTATAAAAACTAGGTACTTTGTTGAAAATGCCTATATTTACAGTTAAAACAATGATTATCACCTTGTAATCAATTGGAAATGTGACAAACATGCTTGGACAAAGACCCAAGGTTATCTGGCCCCCACGCACATTATGGAGGATGGTAAGATAGGCAAAAAATTCCATAAGAACCACTGTTTGAAAGTTACAGAAAAAGGTATCATCTTGAGGTCACCAAGTCCCCCAAAAAATGTTCAAAAGGGACCTCACTGCTAATAGATTATTTAGAGGGCATGCCAGGTAAAGGCCTGTCCAGTCATTTAATTACCAATGTAAACGGCAGGAGTTACTGAATGGTACAGTGACTTTGTCTGGAAGTGTGGTCTATTGTCAGATGAAATGAAAATTGTGCTTTGGCTAGAAAAACACTTTAGGTGTGTTTGGCGCATATAGAAGAATGTACTATACTGAAAAGAACCCCATACCTAATGAAAATGGGGAGGGGCTTTGCTATTGTGGGATTGTTTTTATTCCCAAAGGCCTTAGGAACCTAATTACGTGCATGGCATCATGAACACCAAGAAAACCTGAAATATTTTTTTCAAAGGAAATCTAAGACATTAAAAGTTGGTCATGATTGATCATTCATCAGGCCAATGAACCAAAGCAAACATCCAAATCAAAACAAATATGGTTTACTGAACACAAAATCAAGCTTCAGCTATTGCCATCTCAGTCCGCTGATCTAAACTCCATAGAAAAACAGTGGGGTGAGTCAAAGAGGAGAATGCACAAGTGTGGACCTAGGAATCTGGACGATCTGGGGAGATTTGTTAAGACGAACGGGCTTAAATCCCTTGCTTTGTATTCTCCAACTTTATGGGGTGTCATAGGAGAATATTACAAGCTGTTTTATTGGCAGCTGTGCTGTGTGTCTGTGCTGTGCTGTGTGTCTGTGCTGTGTGTCTGTGCTGTGTGACTGTGCTGTGTGTCTGTGCTGTGTGTCTGTGCTGTGCTGTGTGTCTGTGCTGTGCTGTGCTGTGTGTCTGTGCTGTGCTGTGTGTCTGTGCTATGATGTGTGTCTGTGATGTGTGTCTATGATGTGCTGTGTCTGTGCTGTAATGTGCTGTGCTGTGTGTCTGTGATGTGCTGTGCCTGTGCTGTGATTTGCTGTGCTGTGCCGTGTCTGTGCTGTGCTGTATCTGTGTCTTTGTCTGTATCTGTGCTGTGTTGTGTGTTTGTGTTGTGCTGTGTGTCGGTGCTGCGTGTCTGTGCTGTGCTGCATCTGTGTCTTTATCTTTGCTGTGCTTTGTGTCTGTGCTGTGCTGTGTCTGTGCTGCATGTCTGTGTTGTGCTGTGCTGGGCTCTAATGTACTGTGCTGTCTGAGCGTAGGCTGTGTCTGAGCTCTGGAGCAGAGGAGAGGGCAGCATGTGGCACTCACAGCATTGTGTGGGCTGCCAACCAAGCGCCGCAACAGCTCAACAACACACTCACTCTCTCTCTCTCACTCTCTCACACTCACTCTCTCTTTCTCATGCACTTTCTCTCTCTCCGTCTCACCACAAAGAGATGAGATGAAACACTCACACTCTCTCTTTCTTTATCTCTGTTGCTGCCAATACACTCTCTTCTTTTCTGTTGCCGTCTCAAAATATTTGCAACTTTGGTTTGCTCACAGAGAAAAGGAAGCCATCATTCTCTCTCTCTCTCTCTCTCTCTCTCTCTCTCTCTCTCTCTCTCTCTCTCTCGAAAATCTCAAAATACTGTGTGACAAAGTGCTCGGTTTCCAAGAAGCACTCGGAAGCTTATTCATTTTTAAAGTTATTTGGTTTGAAAAGGAGGGACAGATTTGAGAAAGCATCAAGACGGCTGGTGGAGTGAAAGCCCCCACAGAATGCCACCCTGAGACACCCTTTTGCCAGCTCTGCAAATAGATTACATTTAGCCTTTTTCCTCCTCTCTCTCTCTATCTCTCTCTCTCTCTCTCTCTCTCTCTGTCCCACCATTCTTTTCATTCCTCCTCTGGTCTTGTGGAGTGGAGGAGAGCGTTTACGTAAGCCGTCCGTGTCCGTAAGCCGTCCAGAGCGCTGCAGAAATGGTGCGCTGACCTGAACACAGCGTTAGTCTGCAGATCCACTGCTGCCTAGCCTAGGCTGTCACTGTTGCCACTGCTGCCGGTCAGAAAAGACTCAAGTGACCTCCTTCGCCACCGCGTCGGCCTGCTCGTCCTCTTCCTCTCGGCTCGCAAGCTGTGGTGGTAATTATTTTTGGTGCCCGTTGGCAGGGCGCTGGTGCCGTGCCCGGATCGTTGTGTGGCACTGCTGTGCCGTGCAGGGCGAAGGGGCCTCGACTGGAAGCCTGAACTGGCATGTCAGAGCCCCGCAGCTCCGACAGCGCTGCCGCCGTGCGGATGGACAGATGTGAGGGGAATATGGCGCGCTGGAGGCAGCCCTGCCTTGCCCTGCCCTGCCCACCTGTCGGAGTCTGTCTCCGTCTGCTGCCCTTCAGGGCACACACAAGTGTGTCGCACCGCTGGAGTGTGTCCACAAGCGAGTCACCCTCTGCTACCACACACACACACACACACACACACACCACACACACACTACACACACACCACCAGCACAAGCGCCCTGTAACCTCCTGTCTGAGTGGTTTAGTTTGTTTGTTCCGTCGTGGGGGGTGATGGAGTGGGGGGGATGGGGGGGGGGTGAGGGTTCTGTGGGTGTAAGAAATTAGCACAAGTCAGATCCGATTAATTAATCGAGAGCTCAGGCGATTAGCCGAGGAGTCGCGTCAAATTAAAAATCAAATTAGCGCCAAGCCATGGCTCCAAGGGTGGTTGGGTGGCGCCAGGGTGTGTGCGTGCGTGTGTATGTGTGTATGTGTACATGCTTGTGTGTGTGAACGTCTGTTTGTGTGTGTGCTTGTACAAATGCGTGTGTGTGTGTGTGTGTGTGTGTGTGTGTGTGTGTGTGTGTGTGTGTGTGTGTGTGATTATAGGTTGGGCGTATTCTTGGCCTGGGAGTTGGAAACCCCAGCTCGGAGGAGAACCCCCAGCGAGTGGCACAGTTCACAGGGCTGTCTTTGACTTTGCTCACCCTTGCCTCCTTGCACCCTTGCATTATTCATCAATGCATTATTCCTCACATAATCTCCGCCTCATGCAACTTTTGCCAGTCAGAAAGATAATCTGGATTCCTGCACCTTCTGGACGTCCGTTCTTCCATTAATCTCCACAGCCTCATCGCAGCTTTTTGCCAGTCAGAAAGATAATCTGGAACATTTGCCGTGCACCTTCTCTCCACAGGTGAATGGGAGCAGGAGGCTTGGGGCTGCCGGAGGAACACGCCTGCATCACCAATGTGGGCTAATTGCACAGACAAAAAAACCAGCAACTGTGCGTGATGACAGGAGCCTGTCGCGTAAAAACCTAGCGCCGTTTTAGTGACTTTTAAACACTTGTGACAGATGTCGTGTCCTGTTGGCGGTCGGCGCCTGATTGGTTTGTGATGGAGGGTCAGGGACAGTAAACTGGGCTGTAATTACTTATCAAAGCTGGGAAGGCTGCCTTGCCACTCAAGGTCCCCGCCAAACCACATTTGTTTGCGAGTCGGAGAAATAAGTGGGTCTTTGCCCACGGCTGTCCTTGGCCTTGACTCTAGATGGTTAACGGGAGCGGGAGTCTGTAAATAGCTCTTAGATGGAGATTGGTCCGTCCACCTTCAACCAGTTACTCACATCAGATGCGCTGATGTCTCCTCTGCCTCTCTCGCCATCCATTACAGTAAATCTGTATCATGTCCGCAGTCTAGCCATGGTTAAGTGGCCCACACTTACCAGTACTGCCCATGCTTCTTCATCTACTCACCCGCCCAGCGTTAAGCTTCGTTTGCTAAAATACCGTCCGCGGATACACTCCACTCTCTAGCCAGGCAACAGTTACGGTAGAGTGGGAGTGGATCTGCACCAGCCAACCAATGAACGTACTCATAGCCTGATGCAATCAAGTGGGGTTAAACAGATGAAACATAGCATGGCAGAGAAATAAACATTAAATAAACATTAAATAAATGCATAAAAAACACTCGGAGTGGGCTGGTGAAGGGTGATGGGAGCATGAGGAATGGGCTGTCATTTCTGGCAGTGGGGCGCAGCTTGGTGGAGGCTGGTATGAAGTGACTAATGTGTGTGATGTGTGTGTGTGATGATGTGTGTGTTGTGTGGTGTGTGTGTGTATGATTATTGTGTGTTGTGTGTGTATTGGTTGTTGTGAGTCTGTGTGTGTGTGTGTATTGGTGTGTGTGTGTGTGTGTGTGTGTGTGTGTGTGTGTGTGTGTGTGTGTATGTGGTTGTGAGTCTGTGTGTGTGTGTGTGTGTGTGTGTGTGTGTGTGTGCGTGTGGTTGTGAGTCTGTCTGTGT
>NC_063199.1:23175107-23202607 GCF_017589495.1 Alosa alosa
TTCTGTTGTCGACCTAAAACACTTCCTTATTTGTGTTCTGAATAGTTTTATAGACATCTGATAATCATTTACTTCTCAACATGGGAAGAATTTATTTTCTCTGACTTCTTCTCTCTGTCTCTCTGTGTGTGTGTGTCTCTCTCTCTCTCTCTCTCTCTGTCTGTCTCTGTCTCTATTTCCCCTCTGTCTGTCTCTGTCTCTATTTCCCCTCTGTCTGTCTCTGTCTCTATTTCCCATCCCATCCCATTCCCCATGGAAATGCATACATACATATATACATACATACATATTTAGTTTCATCTCCTAGCCATGTGTGTCAGTGAAGGATGTTCAGTTTTGAGCTTGTTGTGGCCCGCATCATACTCAGACCATCCTGATAGGGCAGAGCGCCTGGCCGAGCAGATGAGGGCTTGAGGGGAAGGGTGGGCGGATAGGCGGGTTGTGCGCCCGCTTGTCACCTCGCCTTGCTGGGTGGCAGATTGGGTTTCCGTGGTGATGCCAATCCTAAGCCCACATGACGGCAGTCCACAGGGAGCCTTTTTTATATGTCTCTCAGAGCAGCAGCTCAGAGAGCGCTGATCGTAGGCAATCCCACAGGCCGAGAGGGAGGCCAGTAGCACAGCAGGCCAATGAGGATGGGCCGATAGCACAGCACCTATGTGGCTTACAGTATGATGAGGGAGACTGGAGCCATGCATTGACTCATTTATTTTTAAACTTATAGTTTATTCAACAAATATAGCACTTACACCAGTTGAGATACAATAAAATACATTAAGTAAAGATGACATTTAGAACACATGTTTATGTTTTATTGACTGTAAGGATAAACAGCAGCCCCAGCTTTGTTAATGCTCTTTAAGACATATTAGTATTGTTGTCATGACATTTAATGTAAAACTATATATTTTCTTATCTTCCATCAGACTACATGAGCTAGTCAGTGTCTGTATGGGTGCGTGAGAGTGACGGTTAAATCATCGCCATTAAAGCTGAGGTTGAAGCAGGGGTGTTAGTGTGAGGAGCACTTGCTTATCTCTGTAGTTGCTGTTACTTACACCTGTGCATTTTATACTGGTCTTATCACACACACACACACACACACTCACAGGTACCGGGGGGTGCAGCTAAAGATGTGATAGGTGAATACAATTGGCACCTATTTACTCAGTTTACTTTGCACTCTCTCTCTCACACACACACACACACACACACACACACACACACACACACACACACACACACACACACACACACACACACACATACACAGCCAGCCCCTAAGATACCACTGTTATTTACTTGTATTAAACGTTTTGTTTGCAGAGTATCACTGAGCATAAAAAACATGCAAGAGGATTGACAAAGGCAAAAAGAATGAATGAGAGAGAGAGAGAGAGAGAGAGAGAGAGAGAGAGAGAAGGCACCCAGGCCAACAGCGTGTGGCCATCCCACAGCTTCTTGTCTCCCTCTCAAAGCAAACCCATCATGCCATCACGTAGACCGCACATTATCTACTCACGGTCAATTAATGGATTTGGACAAACATATAATTACGCCTCGTTAGGTTTTTCAAGTCCTCCAGAGGGCTTGATGTGTCACTCCCCCCCTCAACATACACACACACAAACACCACTAACACACACACACACACACACACACACACACTCACACACAGCCATCAATGGGCCTCTAGAGGCCTGAGGAGATGGTTTAGCATGTTGATAAATAGAGAGCTGGCATCAGCATGGGGCAGCACTCTCTCTGCTGGACTGTGTGTGTGTGTGTGTGTGTGTGTGTGTGTGTGTGTGTGTGTGTGTGTGTGTGTGTGTGTGTGTGTGTGTGTGTATGCCACCAGTATTAGGCAGCACTTTCTCTGCTGGACTGTGTGTATGTGTGTGTGTGTGTGTGTGTGTGCCATCAGCATGGGGCAGCACTCTCTCTGCTGGGGTGTGTGTGTGTGTGAAGAGTGCAGAATTATTAACAGTGTGAAAATAGTGCAAACAAATAACAATATAACAATATACTGTTATAGCAAAGTTCTCAATACTTAGGCTACACAGCCTCACAGCAAGCTGTCACATGGAAATGCTCTCCAGACTGCTCTCTTGAGGCCAGACAACCTTTACCTTAAATAAAGCTAGTCAATTAGTTAAATTGGTACATACCACTATGACTGGGGGGATCTACCCAGCACATGTACGATCAAGCATTGACAATACATACATTTACGACTGTAGACATACATGGGGAACATAATTTAACAAACAGGTCATTATTAATATTAATAACATTATTATTGATAATTAGATAACAACAGCACTGCAACACAATAATTTAACAGACAGCACATAGCCAAAAACCCGACACAAACTTTCCCCTGTCCCAAACAGGGAGTAAACTACCCGATTCTAGGGTGCTTGTGTTTCTTGGGGGAAAATGTCAAAGTTGTCCATGTTGGTTTGTGTTTGAGAAATGTAGTCAGTTTAAATGTTGCGGGAAGGGTCATGTGGGTTAGTGAAAAGAAGGGGCTACCTTTTCAGAGTATGGCATCAGCATTGGGCAGCATTCTCTCTGCTGGGCCATGTGGGTGTGTGTGTGTGTGTGTCTGGGGGTTTCAGACATGGGTTGGGGAGCACACAGCACATTTGCATTTTGCAAGGTGAACTGTGCTAAATCTATTTGTGTGTGTGTGTGTGTGTGTGTGTGTGTGTGTGTGTGTGTGTGTGTGTGTGTGTGTGTGTGTGTGTGTGTGTGGGTGTTTGACTTGTGTTGCCCCTGCCCCCTATGACATTATTATTTCCCTCATTGGCCCCTAATGAAAAAATGATTGTGTGACGAGGGCAGCCATGAGCCGGGATGTAATCTCTCCGACGGAATCATCTCGCCACATGCTCCGCCATCAATAACAAATAACAGCACTGCCATTACACAATGTTATTTCACTCAGCACGCCGTGGTTGTGCCGCACTGTGCTCAACTGTGTCTGTGTGTGTGTGTGAGAGCGAGAGAGCGAAAGAGAGAGAGTGTGTGTGTGTGTGTGTGCGCGTGTGCTTGATGTAATGAAGGACAGAACCAAGGCTGATTAGAGTGAGCCAAGCTCGGCCTCCATACATCACAGCGTCTGGCCTGTCTGTCTGAATGGCCGTCCTGGCCAGCGGAGGCCAGTCTAAATCACGCCTCGTCCTCTGACGCCTGAGCCCTGTGATCGCTGCTCTCCGCACCCACCAGAGACTCCTTTGTCAATTGGATTTTGTTTGTTGTTTATCAGACAAGTCGAAGTTGTTATGATGCATTATGTATTATGTTAATGGCGTCGGTCCAAGGTGCTTTCCAACATCGTAAAATAACTCTCAAGCAGTAATGAGACAAACTAGTGACACAGCCATAATTAAAATACTCACAGGAGGAGATGAGAAGGAGCCAAAATAACAAGGGATTAGCATTTCAGAATGATTAAAGTGGAGGAAGGACATTAAGTGAAGGTGCAGTTGTGCCAATGTACTGCTGGCAAACTGAGAAAACAGCTGAAACTGATTAAACAGATTAAAACAGTGAGAAAATGAAATAGTAAGAAAAGAAAACATTATGGAAACAATAGCAGTATGCAATCAAACTGCGGTTAAAAACGCTTACACCCATTAAGAAGTGAGCACAGTACAGGTGCTGTGCTGTACACAGATATCAAATACATTAAATCAGTCCAGCAGTCAGAGGAAGCAGGATATCCTTCTCATCTTGCACATCCCTATTGTCTGTCCATGTCAATTAAGATCAGTGTTAAACTGTGTCTTTCCCACCCTGTGTGCACTTCTTTAACGGCTTGTCCCCCCCCTCCCTCTTCTCCGACCTCATCTCTCTTGTAGGTGTGATGTCGGAGCGGCAGTTTGGGACCCAGTTTGTGTGCAGCGTGGTGGCGTCCCATGTCAGCCACCTGCCCACCACCAGCCTCAGCTTCGTCTGGATCGCCCCTCCGGCCGGCACCGGCTGCATCAACTTCCTGTGAGTGGCTCAATGTGTGTGTGTGTGTGTGTGTGTGTGTGTGTGTGTGTGTGTGTGTGTGTGTGTGTGTGTTTGTGTGTGTGTGCGTGCGTGCATGTGGTGCTGTGTGGGCAAATATTGTGTCTAACAAATGCAGAAATAATTACCACCCATACACTCTTCCCAGTCAGTGTGGTCACAGCCAGTTCTGGTTGTGGCCGGCCGCTCTCCTTTAATGTCTGTTGCTGTCCGCTTCACTGTCCTTCACTGTCCTCTCTATGGCCTTCACCTCCTGGCCCTCTCTCCCCTGTAACCTGGCTTGCTGGGTGGTTACCATGGGGACCGGAAGGACACAGAGGGGAAGGGAGGTGCAGTAGACCTGGGTAGAGGGGTCGCTTCGGGTGGAGGTGCGGGGGTCGCTGGCGCAGGGAGGTGGAGGGGTCGCTTCGGGTGGAGGTGCGGGGGTCGCTGGTGCGGGGAGGTGGAGGGGTCGCTTCGGGTGGAGGTGCGGGGGTCGCTGGTGCGGGGAGGTGGAGGGGTCACTCCGGCAGGGTGATGGCCAGACGAGGTGCTGTGATGTCCTTCCTCTGCCCAAAAATATGATTGATAACATAATCATGTTCCATGAGGTCGCAGGGGGGTTGAGTGAGGATGCTGGGAGGGGTGGAGTGCACTCACGGACCGAGGGCACTCAGGGATCGTCTTTGTGAGATGGGAAGAGCTCTCACATGGCCATTGTTTACCTCACTGAGGAGATCTCCAACATGGTGCAGTCGGCGTGGGATACGTATTTACGTAGATAGAGGCTCTGTTATCCGCAAGGGACATTTACTGAGATGCTCAGCACACACAGCATGACAATAACCCAAGCGTCCTATTGTGTACAGTGTATTTTCATTGTATTTTATATTTTAGCACTATACTGTAGTTTTTCTTATCAAAAAATCAGTTTGCACTATTTTCCCTGTATTCCAATGTGTTGCTGCAGTGTTAACTCCCCTCCCCTCCCCCAACACCGGTTAAACATATATTTCCCTAATACAGTACATGAAGTATTTCCAAAAATGGATTCTCTCTGTTTATTGCCTGTTACTGCATCAGTGCATTTTCATTGTATTTAAGCACTATCCTTATCAAAAATCCTTTTGCACTATTTTCACTGTGTTCCACACACACACACACACACACACACACACACACACACACACACACACACACACACACACACACACACACACACACACACACACACACACAATTTAGCTATTACATTTGCGCTGCGGTTATGAGGGGGGCCTTGGAGGGGTCCCCATGAGGCCTATGAGGGGTCCCTATGTCCAGATAGTTTGAGAACCCCTGGTGTACACAATTAGCACAAGCACATATCTGTGGTATACATTTTCTATAGGTTTCTCATTAACGGAAATGTTTAGTTTAACCATGCATATGTGCTATGAGAAAATGGTTCCCCTTCAGTCTTCTGTGTCCTTGTTGTTGTTTGTTGTAGGATGTCTGATTGTCTTCACCCCAAGGACACAAACATAGCCTAGGCCATTAGAAGGTTAAGGGGTTTTGTAACATCCTTATCTCTGTTAATACTAACTGGATGGATGGATCATTGTTGGGGGGGAGTATCTTGTGATTTTCCGTGTGTGTGTTAAGGGTTTAAGAACTGGCTTCACCCACAGATGTGTGGGATTGTTACTTGACATTTGCTGTGGGTAACAGTGTCCCGGTATCATGAATAAAGCTGCGGTCTCACACCAGCTGTCTTGGAGTCATTTTGAACACATATCCACTTAAACCCAGATCAGAATCAGAATCAGAATCAGCTTTATGGGCCAGGTTTGGGGATGTACGCCTCCTTGTTGTCCCTGTCAGTTGAACACAACATACCGTGGAATATAATAGATGTCCAGTCTCATGATATGTGATATGCTGACAGTCTCACCGTTCAGCCATACATCTGTTTGAATATTTCATGGAACCTTTCTATGTGTGTGTGTGAGAATGTGTTATTTCTACACATGTGTGGGTTGAGTAAAGTTGCATTCTGTGTGTGTCAATGCTGGAATGAGATAGATAGTTAGGGTTGGACAGGGTCTCTTAGAAGTAGCTGTCGTGACTGATGTGTGTTAAACATGTTTTGTTGGAGAACATGGCCATCTTGGGATCAGTTGTGCTGCAACATGGCTTCTCTGGTTTATGTCTTCTGGAAGTCTGTGGGGATTTGGGAAGCTACAAATCAGGCCTGATGGTCAGTCTGGTAGCCATTGATCTTGGTTTCACTTGCTTTGTCATTATTTTCTCTCCTCCTCCCTCGGCGTCTCATTCTAAACTCACTCATCTGTTTCTTACTTCCACTCCTCTGTTTCTTTCACATTTACCGCAGCTCTTCCATGCCTCTCTCCAGGCCATGATAAACAGCCTCGCGGTGGCCATCAGTCAGTTTGTAATTAGCGGCATCTGCCAGAGGGGGGGCACGATAAAATGGTGTGGGCTGGGGGGGGGGGAGCTCAGCACAACCCCTAACGCTGACCAAAGTCAGAGAGGCTGACAGCAATGTCACTCAGGCAGGCAGATAAACCGGAGACCCAGCTTGGCCCCCGCACTCTTCATCTCTAGCAGCCTACAGGCGCCACTGCCACTCCAAAAGAGAGAGAGAAAGCCCCACACTCACCACCCGGGATTAGCATGTCTCTTCTGGCAGCAGCCATAACTCAGAGCAGACGGGCTCGTGTCTTGGTGGCTCTTTGAAGAGTCGAGCGGGAGGAGGAGAGGACATGAGTGGAGAGGAGAGGAGAGGAGAGGAGAGGAGAGGAGAGAAGAGGAGCAGGGAGGACAGGAGACCGGAGAGAGGAGGAGAGGAGAGGAGAGGAGCAGGGAGGAGAGGAGAGAAGAGGAGAGGAGAGGAGAGGAGAGGAAGAGGAGAGGAGGGAGAGGAGAGGGAGGAGAGGAGAGAAGAGGAGGGAGGAGAGGAGAAGAGAAGAGGAGAGAGAAGAGAAGAGGAGAGGAGGGAGCAGGAGGAGAGGAGAGAAGAGGAGAGGAGAGGAGAGGAGAGGAGCAGGGAGGAGAGGAGAGAGAAGAGGAGAGGAGAGAGGAGGAGAGGAGAAGAGGAGGAGAGAGGAAGAGGAGAGGAGAGGAGAGGAGAGGAGCAGGGAGGAGAGAAGAGGAGGAGGAGAGGAGAGGAGAGGAGAGGAGAGAAGAGGAGAGGAGCAGAGAGGAGGAGGAGAGAAGAGGAGAGAGAGGAGAGGAGAGAAGAGGAGAGGAGAGAAGAGGAGAGGAGAGGAGAGGAGCAGGGAGGACAGGAGAGAAGAGGAGCAGAGAGGAGAGAAGAGAGGAGAGAAGAGGAGCAGAGAGGAGAGGAGAGGAGAGAAGAGGAGAGAAGAGGAGCAGGAGGAGAGGAGAGAAGAGAAGAGGAGAGAGAAGGAGAGGAGAGGAGAGAAGAGGAGCAGGAGAGGAGAGGAGCAGAGAGGAGAGAAGAGGAGAGAAGAGGAGAGGAGAGGAGAAGAGGAGCAGAGAGGAGAGGAGAGGTTTCAACCACCATTTATTGGATCATTCCTTAACCCATGATATCATGATGTGCCTCATACAAAGCCAAACACCATACAAACATTCATAAATACATTCACACATCCAGAAACCCTTCAATGTTCTTAACTATAATAGGAGAACTCAATTTTTAAACAACCAGCCACCATCCCCTTAAGAACCTCCACCGGGTCGACTGATCCAGTCCCCAACATCCTACTCTTCCTGGTCTTCCAAACAGCCAACTTAGCTGACCCCAACAAGAAATTCACCATACCTCCCTCCCTCCTCCTCCTCACCTGATACATTGGGCCCGCAATAAAAAGGCGACGGGAAAAAGCTACCCCTAACTTCCCCAACCAACCATTCAAGAGCTCAAAAAGCCCCCCCCCAGCCTTTCACAGTACATAAACAGGTGGTCCACTGTCTCATCAGCCCCGCAAAACAAACACTCCCTCCCAACTGCTGGACTAAGGTGTGCCACGTGTCTGTCTCTAGCTATGGCCCCGTGAACCAGCCTTCATTGTAGATTGGAGAGGAGTGGAGACAAGAGGAGAGGAGAGGAGAGGAGAGGGGAGAGGAGAGGAGTGGAGAGGAGACAAGAGGAGAGGAGAGGAGGAAGCATGCCAGTGTGCCGGATGACAGCCCTCCTGGCAGGCTGCGCCTCACGCTGTGACAATGGAAGAGAAGAGGCGTGGTGACCTTATCAGTCCCAACCAGTCACGCTCCAACAGAGCACTGAGTGAATGGAGAGAGTGAATGGAGAGAGTGAAAGAGGGAGAGAGAAAGGGAGAGAGAGAAAAAGAGAGAGAAAGACCCTCTGGGGGCCCTTAACAGCCTTGGCACTGGCTGCGGATGGTCGGAAGTTCAGCTTCCTGATACAGTTCACAGCTTCTGTCTGGAGCTCCAGCAACCACCCCGAGAGAAGGGCCCAGGCTGGGGTGAGGAGACCTGGGAGGGAGACAGCAGGCGAGGTCCAGGCTTGACAGGCCTGTTGGAGGAAAGGGGCACAGAGCCCAGATCACTGGTCCTCTAGCACCAAGATGTCAGTCTTGTTAGTCTACAATGCGGAGAGTGGCTCTGGCACTAGGCCCAGCATGGCCTGTGTGTGTGTGTGTGTGTGTGTGTGTGTGTGTGTGTGTGTGTGTGTGTGTGTGTGTGTGTGTGTGTGTGTGTGTGTGTGTGTGTGTGTGTGCGTGTATGTGTGTGTGTGTTTGTGGGTGTGTGACGGCACCATTCATCAGTGTGCATATGTGTGAGTAGTCGTCTGGCCCGAGCTGTCTGAAGACAGAGGTCTTCGCCTGGGCACCCTCAGGTCCTGCTGATAGATCACACAATGCTAAGCCAACTCACAATGCTAAGCCAACTCACAATGCTAAGCCAACTCACAATGCTAAGCCAACTCTGAGCCATGCTGACAGTGAAAGAGACATTCTTCGCCTCACTTCACCCCCGATCCTTGTGTGCAGAATCAGTCCAGAACTTCAACTTCCGCCCACTCCTGCCAAAGTGCTGGGCACAGGGTCCACAACGGCAACAATTTAGCCAAAGTGTGAAATCAACATATTTGCTGAGATTGTGGAATACTCTCAAAACACTCAAAAAAGCATTTGGAATATCAAAGATAAGGGACTTAACATTTAAGGGACTAAGAATATTAAGACATTTTAAAAATAACAGTCCAAATTAAGGTTCAATGGATCAAAAAGTCTGCTTTATTGTCAATTTCTTCACATGTCAAGACATACAAAGAGATCGAAATTACATTTCCCACTATCCCACGGTGGAGACAAGACATATTTTACTAATTAAGTCCACAGACAAACATAACATTCAAGTAAACAATATAAAAAGTAAATAAGAAGGCACATACAATGAAGAAATAAGAGCAGCAAAATTTGGGTTGAGATTGTGCAATTGTGCATACAGTAGACAGTCAATATAATAGTGCAAAAGTCAGGCCAATAAATGGCTGAGGTAGTTCTGTTTGACCTAAGTATGCAAGTGGCATAGTGGTGCAAGTTATGTAAGAGCAGCAGAAGTGTGTTCAGAAGTGTTTTCAGGACAACAGGACAACAACAACAAGTTGTAAAGTGTGCAAGTGTACAAGTGGAGTAGTGCAAGTGGAGTAGTGCAAGGCAGCCATTGTGGGTCCAAAGTCCAGGATGTTATGTAGCTGAGGGTGGAGGGGGGAGAGAGTTCAGCATCCTAACAGCCTGGTGTATGAAGCTGTTGGTGAGTCTGGTGGTGCGGGAGCGCAGGCTTCTGTACCTCTTCCCAGAGGGCAGTAGATCAAACAAATTGTGAGCGGGTGACTTGCATCACCACAATTGTGGTCGCCTTTGGCGGGTGAGGTGGGAGGTGTAAATGTCCTTCAGGGAGGGGAGTGAAGCACCAATAATCCTTCCAGCTGTGTTCACTATGCGCTGCAGGGCTTTCCTGTTGTATTCAGTGCAGCTTCCGCCCCGCACAGCGATACAGCTGGAGAGGATGCTCTCAATGGTGCCTCGGTAGAATGTGGTCATGATGGCTGGTGGAGCACTTGCTCGCCTGAGTTTCCGCAGGAAGTAGAGGCGGCGCTGAGCTTTCTTCGCCAGTGATGCAGTGTTGGTGGTCCACCATAGTGAGGAATTTACACAATCTGCATATATTCCAAAGGGTTTTGTCTTTTAATGCCGGTTGCACAAGACTTTGGACTTGGACTTGCATGTTGTGTTGAATTGTTGCATGGGAAAGCCATAACGTCAGGGAGCACTTAAGATGGAGGACAAAAGGCAGAACATCACCAGGTCCTACTGGCCTGCAGACAAATGGAGAGCTTCCCCAACACCTCTCTCTGCCTTTCAGGGCCGCCATGAATGAGTTCCTGCGCCTGCAGAGGTGAAACTGCTTAACAACGCCACCTCCCGAGCACCATACAAAGACGCCTTAATGTGTCTCTGCTTTTATCCAATCTCACAGCCTCGGGATAGCTTTGTGAATGTGTATGTGTGTGTGTGTGTGTGTGTGTGTGTGTGTGTGTTTGTCTGTCGCTCTGTGTGTCTGTGTGTGTGTGTGTGTGTGTCTGTCTGTGTGTTTTGCCTGGAGAAGGGTAGGGCTGGGTCTATAGGGATGATTGTTGGTAGTTGGTAGTGTCTGTCTCCTCTTTTCAGAAGAGTAAGAAAGGCAACAAAAGACTTATTTGCCCCCCCTCCTGCCCCCCCCCCCCTCCCCTGCAATCTTATTTACCCTTTTTTGGTGTTCTGTTTTGTGTCGTATCTCCCCCACGGAGTTGAAGCATCTGCTGAGAAGATTGCTTTAATTATGACATGCGTGCTTCTATCCTAAAGTGCTCCCAGTGGAGTGGAGCTGTGTGTGTGTGTGTGTGTGTGTGTGTGTGTGTGTGTGTGTGTGTGTGTGTGTGTGTGTGTGTGTGTGTGTGTGTGTGTGTGTGTGTGTGTGTGTGTGTGTGTGTGTGTGTGTCTGTGTGTGTGTGTGTGTGTGTGTTTGCTTCACTCTGTGTGTGACTGTACTTTAGTGTGTGTGTATGTGTGTGTGTGTTGTGTGTGTAGTCATTCTCCATACATGTGCAGGTTAGTGTAACCTGGATGAAAAGACTCTCTTTTGGAAGTCTGTGCACGAGTCCTTGGCGCACTAGTGCGAGAGAAGCAGGCGAGAAATTGAATTAAAGGAGAGCCGTGTGCGGGCATTGCTCTCATTAGCACTAATTGAAAAGGAACAGAGCAGCGCCTGTGATGACTGCCAACCAACCGGCCGCCTCCGTCGCCATCTGTTCCCGCCTCTCAGGGACGCGCCGTGAGGCGGACGCTGCCACAGACGCTGCCGCCGCCGCTAATGCCGCCGCTGCCGCCGCCGCTAATGCCGCGCTCAGAAACGATGTGCTCGTCGTCCTGCCCTGTCCGGCTCTCCCTCGCGCCAGCCTCGTGTTCCTTTTCCTCAGGTACGCTACGGCCCTTCCAGAGCTTCCGCCCCACTCTGAGGGGGCCAAACTGAACTCCTGGTGGAATCTTGGGCTCCCTTGCATTTTCAGCACTCAGAAAGCCCCATTTCTTCTGCTCAGGAAAAGAAAGATGTGACATGTGTGAAGAAGCAGGATTGACCTTTCATCAAAGGTGTCAGAGGTCACGATGGCAGGCTGACAGTTGACCTTTCACTGCCCCGCGTGACTTATGGAAGGCAGCAGAATGACCAGTGGGACAGTGGCGCTGGTTATTGATTCGCTGCTGGTTAATGGACAGTTTCTCATTGCCTGGAGCTTTCTAATTCGACATCAAATCACCATTTAATGAGGTCTCCTGTTGCAGGGGTGGGGCAGGTGGTTCAGATCAGGTCCGACTGATGTGAAAATAGGGACCCCAGCCTTCAGCACAGCCGCAGAGTACGCAGGGCAAAGCAGAGAGAGGGAGAGAGAGAGAGAGAGAGAGGAGAGGAATAGAGAGAAATCAATAGGCGCCCGAGAGACCACTATAAAACATGTGTGTAATGAACTGACTGATGATTAACACAGCTTGAGTAATTATTAATTATTAATTTGCACGATTGCTCTGTCAGTCCGTCCTGCCTGAAGCGAAGAGGGATGTCACGCTGCACATTCCTGTTTCTCTTGGTTTTCTCCTCCTTGCCATTGCCAGACAGTATCTATCCATCTCTCCTCCTCCTTCTCTTCTCTCTCTGTTCTCTCTATCTCTCTGGTGGTCATCCATCTTCCCCCCTGGCTCTTTCTGTGCAGTAGGATTTATTCAGCCCCTGCGGTTTTTATGGCCTCTCGTCATCTCCTGATCGTCTCAAACACTGAGACCCTGACCCCCTGCTGCTACCATGCTCTATCTCTCTCTCTCCCTCTCTCTTCCTATCTGTCCCCTCTCTCTCTTTTTTCTCTCTCTCTCCTCCCTCCCCCCTGCTGCCCCCCTTGCTCTCCTCCCCCTTCTTTTTTCTTCTCCCTTTCACTCTGCTCCACTCTTTCATTCACACTCTTGTCTGCATCCCTTCTTCACAGCCAAGATGCTGCCATTTTACCCATCTGCCCTTTGAACCACTGCCCACAGTGAAAACGCTCCACACCAACACACTCCCCTTTCAACAAGAATATCTAAAGCCAAGCAAAGCCTCACAAGCTGCTCAGACGAGTGCATAAGATTCCCATAACAGCCTCCTACACTCTCCCTGGTACAGAGCCGCCATTCACCGGCTTTGTTTTGCCTTTGAACAGGACGGGCCATTAAAATCCCATAGATCTGGTAAAAGCGGTCATCCCTCAGACTGGTTATCGGATCCCCACAGAATTACCTGAGCAAGAAACACTCCGTCCGGAGGGAAATGTGGCCAAATTTCATGTTTCATGTTTCACAGAACAGAAGCAGAGAGATGGAGTAATCTGGGCGGAAATGGCTGGGTCAAGTTAGGGAACGCGGCCTGGGGACTCATTTCCACTCAGTAGGATGCAGAACCCCCACACAAGAGTCCTCTCTAATGATCCTTTTAGCTATGTGTGTGTGTGTGTGTGTGTGTGTGTGTGTGTGTGTGTGTGTGTGTGTGTGTGTGTGTGTGTGTAACTCTAACTATATATTTGTGTGCCGGGAGGTGGAGTGTGTTCATTGTGGTCAAATTAAAAGGAGAGTGTGTTGCTCTGTGTTTTCTGAGTAGGAATGTGGAGTGTGTGTGTGTGTGTGTGTGTGTGTGTGTGTGTGTCGTTCGTCGTTCTGTGTTTTCTGAGTAGGAGTATGGAGTGTGTGCGTCCTTCTCTCCACTAATGCATCCGTGTATGACGCACTAATAGCAGCCTGTCTGTGTTTCTCACTGGCTGCTGATGGCGACATTCAAAAGATGTCCTGTCCTCTCCTCTCCATCAACACGCCATCTAAAACATCTAGTGCTTCTACTGTTTACGTAACGCCACTTCTCCAGCACAGTTCCCTTAGCAGTCTTTAGAATGAGTTGAGAAAAGATCCATAAGAGACAAGTCGCACAAGAACATGACCTCATGACCTCTCATTGTTGTAATGTGAATCCATAGTACAGTACCTGTGATAGTATTTGAAGAGTTTGGTTCTAAAACGCTATATCCTCCATTTTAATGAATTTTCATAAATCATTTGTTTTAATTGTGTTTTCCAAGTAATTTCAGTGGAAATGTAGTTGGGTATTGTTATTTGATTTATCTTTACTCAATCAAAACAACAGAACTGCAATTGTATTGATATGACCTGAAATACACAATTAAATAACATGACTCATTAATGTTTTCAAAAATGGATTTATAGCGTTTAGGAACCAAACTCTTAATTTTTTGCACTGTGATTCCTTAAAACCTTTCTGATAGTAAATAGGTTTCCTCTGTCTGTCTGTATTATTGTCTGTATCTCAGTACCCGTCCTCTGTGTCCTCGACTTGCTGCTTGTTTTCACTCCCAGGCTTGTATCTCCTAAATTCCTAATTACCTGGTAATTGTTGTCAAGGTCACTTCTTTTTCACGGCATCTCTTAAACGAGACTTTCCCCTGACCCTCCGCTAACGAGCAGGTAATTTGCCAACAAGTCCCAAATCCCCTGTCTGTGCGTTCATTAAATTTGCATGTACTTGGAAAGCACTCCTGGCCTCAATAAAAAAAAAACACTCTCCGGTTTTAATTCCTTTGTAGGAAGATCAGTAATGAATAGAATCAAACTAGCCATGCAGGCGCCATACCAACTAGAGGCCTCTAGTATCAGAGAAATGATGTCTGTGTCTGGAAAACTGAAAGAAAATCATGACTGACAACAACGGAAGAAAAGCGATGATTTGATTAAAACAAGAGCAGCAAGAGGGGTGGCAGAGAAAAGGAGAAGAAAAAGATAAACATTGTTTTCCCTCTTCCGCTGATTATCGTTTCTGCTATCACAGCTGGTACTCAACACGGAGGATAAATCAAGCAATTAGTCTGAATTATTTTAAAGGCGAGGTCCAAATTCATGAAATGAATGTGAGCGAGTGGCACCAGCTCTGCCTGTAATGCCTGGTATTAATCACCATTACCCACCCGGAGAAGGCAAGATGAGCAAATGAGCTTTTAATTGGGGATTTGAAGCGACGGGGAAGTTGGTAGTCGAGGCACTATGCATCTGCCCAGACAGTATGGTATAGACAGTATGTCAGTTTCTGTAGATGCACTATATATGAACAAATGCATATAATATAAGCATATACTTTGGATAAATACCATGCCTGCATGTGTGTGCATGTGTGTGTGTGTGTGTGTGTGGTGGGGGTTAATTTAGTGTGTGTGTGTGCACACTGCACATCTGTATTATGTATGTGTGCTTGTTATTGTGGATGTTCTGTGTACAGTGTGTGTGTGTGTGTGTGTGTGTGTGTGTGTGTGTGTGAGTGTGTGTGTGTGTGTGTGTGTGTGTGTGTGTGTGTGTGTGTGTGTGTGTGCATACGGAGCTATGTGGTTAGCTGGAGCTGTCAGCTCTGCACCAGTGGGGATGTTGCTGGTGGACAGGAGCATGTAATCAAACAAGGGAGCCTCTCCCCATAATTACCCCAGCAGCTCAACTCGCTCCTGGGGACGTCCGCGCTGACAGCCTGTCCCTGCACATGGATGTTACTGGCTAAGTAGGTGAATGTATGTTTGTGTGTTTGTGTGTGTGTGTGTGTGTGTGTGTGTGAGAGAGAGAGGGAGAGAGTTGGCAAGAGGGAGAGAGACGGACATACTGTAGATTGAGAGAGGGAGCGATATCTCTGTGTTGATAAAATACAATCCCAGCCTATTCCTTTCTGTGCTTGTCCTTGAATCTTTTAAACCCCCCACTGCTGTCTCTTATCTGGGCTCCAGCGTTGGGATGTGTGGGCAGATTAATGGGATAAGAAAAGGGATGGAGCTGGTTTTGGGGAGTTGAGTGATGGAAGGACTGTGTGCAAGTCATAGTCGGAGTCGGGAGTGACGCATGGGCCCTCTGAAGGGGCTTTAATTGCTTTTTTAACCCCCCCCCCCCCCCTGCCCCGTCTCAGGAAAGGCCAAATTAACATTTGACAAAACAATAAATACACGGGTTGTATGGCTGTTTAAGTGCTTGCATGCTGGGTGGGTGTCAGTATACATGCCCTTGTGTGTGTGTGTGTGTGTGTGTGTGTGTGTGTGTGTGTGTGTGTGTGTGTGTGTGTGTGTGTGTGTGTGTGTGTGTGTGTTAGGTGTGTAGGTGTCACACGTATGTGAGAAATCCACTTGTTACTTGTGAGTCTCTCCCTCTCCCGCCCTCTCCCACCCTCTCTCTTTCTCTTTCTCTCTCTCTCTTTCTTTCTCTCTCTCTCTCTCTCTCTCTCTCTCTGCAAATGAACACAACCAATAGTGTGTTTAGTAAATATTTCAGCTTCTTGTTCCTACATTGCCTCCTGTCGGTCATTACTTCTTTCCATCTTTTATTCATAAATACCAAAACCAAGTTGTGAAATATGAATGTAATTAGGAGCTGTTTTGCTCGAGACTCTCCTCTATGCCCTGTGTGCATGCCTTTGTTATGCATTCATAAGCAACATTTTAATTATTCATGAGCCATCATGAATATGTAAACAAAACAACATCTATGACTGGTGACAGCACGACCTTAAAGTGATTCGAAGAGGCAACATCGGCCTCCCGCACTCATATATTACCCACCTTGGGTTCATTATGTCCCAGTCAGATTGCATCCTCTCCAAAGGGAGATTCAACAGTTTATTTAAGGACTGTTGTGGTAATATCTGAATGTAGACTGACCTCTATAATGACCCCTTATTCCTTTTCTTTACTTAAGATTCATCCTTCTTGTGAAATCAAACGAACAACAGTATTCTCAGACACTTCTGTTTAGGATCCCACATGGACTGCACTTCAGCGTTGGTCTCCGAGGGGGAGAATGGCCTTTAGTCTGACCTGTTCCCTCCTCTGGCCTGTGGACAGATGTGCTGACAGAGCAGAGTCTGAGAGGGGAAAGGCTTCTGTCTTGCATCACCGCTGTGAGGTTTGATCCAGAGTGGCTCCGACAGCCCCTGTGTGTGTGGGGAGCCCCCTGAACGCATGTTTCATTTGGAGAGCAGAGAGAGGGGAGGTTGCAACACATAGCAGAGAGAGAGAGGAGGTTGCAACACAGAGCAGAGAGAGAGAAAGAGAGGAGGTTGCAACACAGAGCAGAGAGAGAGACAGAGAGAGAGAGAGAGGGAGGAGGTTCCTCTCAGCACCAGAGGAAGTGATATGTCTGGGGACAACCTGGTCGCGCATGCTGAACTCACCAGCCAGTAAAAGCCACAGAGGGGGAATGGTGAGCTCTGGCGGAAACCAGATGATGATGCTGGTGATGATGATGCCAGACCAAAGCCATCAAACCCAGAGAAACCCTCTTAGGCCTGAAGGCGCTGCTCTGTGCTGAATCTCTGCATTTGATTCCAGTGCAAATGTTCAATAATGAGCCGGGCGATGGCCATGCCATCACGGAGAGGCCATTAACTCAAAACATATGACACTTAGCGAAACGGTGAAATGGCTGATGGGAAAAAAAGGACCTCCAGTGCGATATTTACGGCTTTATGTCTTTGACAATAATGGGGCTACAATTGATTTTCTTTTCTCTCTCTCTCTCTCTCTCTCTCTCTCTCTCTCTCTCTCAAACCACCCCGCTTCTAAAGGCAGTAATGTATGCCTCGTTATGTTCAAGTGATTTAAGACTTCTATTTCCTTTCTTCTGTCTCTTATTCCTCTGCATTTTTCCTTTTTTCTTGTTCTCCTTCCATCTCCCTCTCTCTCTCTCTCTCTCTCTCTCTCCTCCTCCTCTCTCTCTCTCTCTCTCTCTCTCTCTCTGCAGTGCTATCGGTCCAAACAGCTCACATCTTTTTTTTGCGTGTTCGTTAGCAGAGATATATCTTGGCAATTCTCTTCAGCCTGCCCGCTTCAAAGCTCTGTCCACCCTCTGATCAAGCTCTGTCCGGAGGGGGCAGGCGGGGATAGAGGGAAGGGGGGAGGAGGTCAGGGAGGGGAGGGAGGGAGTGCTTCAGTTCAGTTCAGAAGATTTGATGCGGTGCCTTGATTAAATCAGGCCTTAAATCAGACCGCCCTTTGGACTGAGGCTCTGCTAAATCATCAGCCCTCAATGACAAACTGCACTGTCACTGACACAGGCTGGCACAGTGACACAGCACATTTTTTTTCATGCAAGTTGGCCAAACATTAGGCCCGAGTGAGAGAGTGCTCTCTCCTTCCTCGTGGATAACTTTGTTGTGGCAGGGATGGATGAGGAGAGTGTCCTCTTGTCTTGTCGTGTAGTCGCGGTGAAAAGGGGCTAGCCGTACTGATGAAATTATTCTATTAGACTTGGCGAGCCAGCTGATTCATTTAGCCAGATGCCCGTCCTCATTAAGCCGTAAGTTCATTAGGCTGTAATTACAAAGCAGTGTTCACTTATGAGATTATTTTGGCTGGTCCGTGGTGCCAGGGTCCCATGACTCCTCCCTAACAGCAGTGGTAGCATTTGAACTTGGGCTGGCTGCCCCTGTGGGGAGGTCTACTAATGACGCACGGTTAAATGCTGTATTTTAACACAGAGGTTTAATGTGCGATGGCTTGGTAATGTCAATGCATGTGCTGGAAACAGGTACATGCATGCTGGGAATGTGTCAGAATATGTGTGTGTGTGTGTGTGTGTGTGTGTGTGTGTGTGTGTGTGTGTGTGTGTGTGTGTGTGTGTGTGTGTGTGTGTTTATGTGTGTCTGTCTAGTATGTTTGTCCATATGTCAGGTTTATGGACTTCCTAATGTGCCTCCAGTGTTGGCTCTGTGATCTTACATTTGAAAACCTCCCCATATGCACATGTGCATCATATTTTTAACACAACCATCCCATCTGCATTCAGTGCCAATACATGTGCTAACATGCACCCCGGGCCTTTGACAATGAGTTAGTTCACCTGATGCAATGGCCAATAGGTTTCCATGCCAGATGTGCAGTAGAATCAGATTGGGCCAGACATGTATTGATCATCAACATCAAGGCCACAGTGAGTCTGTGCCCTTGTCTCAGCACACTGGGAGGGAAGTGGCACCATATTTCACGAACCGTAACATCTCTGTTTGCGATTAAACTCATGCACTTAACTGCAAATCAAAATGCAAATGTGGCCTAATTTTTTAAGCAGGGTTTTTAAACTGGATGGTGCAGAGCTCATTTGGAGCCAGTTTTAGCACATCAATCTCCCCTGATTTACCCACAGCTAAATATTTAAAGAAAGGGCTGTGCTCACAGTGATTTTAAAGACATTACCATTCTTTGTGTTTGTTGCATCTCCTTCAGATATGCAATTTATTATTAACTCTAGAATGGAGCTTAGCAAAACAGTGCAAGCTAATAAGTATTTTCCAGCCTGTAGCCATGTCAGAATTGCATCCATGTGAGTTCAAACTAAAAATTCTCTTTCCTCAAACATCTTTGAAACAATCGCAACCTCAGATGTAAGGCCATAATCGCTTTTATTTCAAAACTTTTATTATGGTTTTCAACGAGACATGCTCCAGCAGCTCTGAAGTATATGCAGACGGGCCGTGCTCCTCATGGACCTTTGGCTGTTTGGAGAATTCCTCTTGTTTTGACTTTGGGGGGACTTTGAAGGCTTATCTCCTGCTCCACTTGCAGTGGACCTCTACTCAGCCTCCTTTGGTTCATCTCTCAGTCCTATTATTCTGCACTGACCTCCTGACCTTTCACCTTCCTGTCCCCGATAGAGCCGAGTCCAAAGCTATGGCCAGGCACTCAGAGAGCGAGTGTGGTCTGACACACACACACACCACACACACTAATACACACACACTAATATCCACTGATATTAGACCATCTGTGCTATGTTCATCTTCATTTCAGGTAATGGGCTCGTTACCCCCCCCCCCTCAGTGTCCTCTGATTGGCTAGAATCATTGGTGATTTTGAACCTCTCTCTCTATTTCTCCCTCTTCTCTCTCTCTCTCTCTCTCTCTCTCTCTTTTTCTCTCCAGGGCCACAGCCACACATCGAGGACAGATCATCTTCAAGGACGCCCTGGCCCAGCAGCTGTGTGAGCAGGGAGGTGAGACTGGGAGCACTCATTTCTCTCTACCCATTTGGGGGACTGGCCTTGGGGGGTTGGGGTGGTGGTGGGGTGGGGTGGGGTAGGTGGAGTGGGGGCGTAGAGGACAGGTTAGGAGGGAGTGAAGGAAGGCAGGAGGATTCCTCTAGTTCTGTGTATTGCACTGTGATTCTGTTGAAGCGGCTGAGCAGCCTAGTCGGGGTGTTGGTCAGGATGCATGCAGGAGGCTCAGAGTTGAGCTACAGCAAGTCCCATTTCAGGTTCTTCCATACCTACACTCACTATGTAGAGTTCACAATGACAACCATGGCAACTTGGAATGCTCCACGAGTACCTGGACAATACACTCATAACGGTCAAAACTTCTGTGTACCGCTGGATACTTCGCTACCTCAATGATGACCATCTTGACAACATAGCAGAAGTGGGAGTGACCACCAACTTTAGATCAGATAATAATCAGATAATAATCAGATTATATTGAGTTGATGTTGCAAGCACAGTGGTCATATTCAATTTGTAAAAACACTACAGTACTTTATTGAAATTCACAGACTGTTTACTTAAATACAAATGTAAATATAACATAACTTAATCCACATAATAATATGTACATCATTTTACATATGTGAAATATTAAATCCAAGTGTACTGACGAGAGTATCCAGAAAGAGACCCAGTGTTAGTGTTTAGAGAAGGTTGCTCATTGGACGAATTTAGACTGCAAGAGCTTGTGTAACTACAAAATGTAACTAAAAAATGTTGTAGAGTTGTGAAGCGAGGTAGTGAATCCCAACATGGAAAGGTTTTTGTGACAGATTCAGTTTGGCCTGTAAGTAATTCAAGTAACTCCAAAGGAAATATTTAGAAGCATTAAATCATCTTAAAGACATCATACCTAAAACAGGTCTGAGGCCACTGGATGCTAACGTGAGTGAGTACTCAGCAGCAGCACACAGGCTCAGTGTGCAGACACTGCACTCTACTTTCCAGTGAAATCTGAAGCCCTGCAGCAAAAAGAAGTCAGACAGAAGTCAGTGGAGCAATAGCTGTCATTGGCCAAACACACCCACTCATCCCACAGTGATAAAGCAGAACAGAAAAACAAGTCGGTGTAAGGTGCTGCTGGCACAACCCCAGCGCACCGCAAGGCACTTACTGACCTCTCCAGGACATGGAGCCATCCAGCTAGCCAAAGAGGAGAATGAGTAAGTGAGTGAGTGAGTGAGTGAGTGTTAAAGAGTGCACAGAGAAGCGCCATGGAGCTGCCAACACGCGTCGTCGTGCCCAACTCATGTCATCTCGTCCGGGTGCCCGTCCTAGCTTCAGCCCCACACTGCCACGGTGGGGTCCGGTCACCTCGGCTTGCAAGGACGGCTCGCGAAACGCAACCACTTGCCCCGCGGAGTGGATGCGTGTTGGCAAGTGTTCGGCGCCGCTTGGCAAAGACACTCTGAACTTGAACGGGTGACACACAGCTCCGGAGACGACCGGAGGCGACCCGGCAAGGAGGAGATGAGATGTGAAGGAGAAATAGAACAGCTGACGGCAAGGAGAGGGGCAGAGAAAGAGAGGGAGAGGGAGAAAGAGAGAGAGAGGGATAGAACGCAGGTTAAGATAGAGAACGTACGAGAAAGGAGGAGAAGGAGAAAAGGAATGAAGAGGAGGAAGGGAAGGTGTGGGACGTTCCCTGTAAAATCCTTGTCAGTACGGGGCACACCATCTCTCTCTCTCTCTCTCTCTCTCTCTCTCTCTCTCTCCTCTCTAAGTGGAGTGGAAATGGAGGCCAAACGTTAATGAGAAAGTTGAAGGTCATACGTTGACGGTGGGCTGCCAGCAACAGGGAGATCAAACGCCATAAAAAGAGGAAAAAAGAGACGTAGAGGGAAGAGATGAGAGAGGGAGCTTGACCTCGTTACCGGCTAATTCGCCAAATAATATGTCACTTTTTTCTTTTTGCTTTTTTCTTGGTTTTTTCCACATCTTTGCTCCCTGGCAGAATACTGTCAGGGAATCTGAATTCCAAATGAGATTGGAATATGCCAGGGGCGAGATGGATAGAGAAAGAAGAGTGAGAGGAGAGAGAGAGAGAGAGAGAGAGAGAGAGAGAGAGAGAGAGAGGTGGAGAAAAGCAGGATCACAGTGGTCTCTGGGGATGTGTGAATGCACAGAGGTGTTTTGGAGCGTTCTGTGTCACTGAGTCCTGTCCCCAGTCTGTCATCCTTCCAGTGTCATTCTGCCCAACACACACGGCTCTGGTTGTTTGACATTCCTCCGCTCTCGAATCTTCAAAAGATGAAAGAGAGAGAGAGAGAGAGAGAGGAGCGATGACTGCTGCCCTAGTTGACTCTTTGAGTTAAGTGAACAACTCAAGTCAGGAGCCCGATGGAGATCTAAAGACAGGCGATGACAGACGTGGTTAAGGAGTTGGGGGGATTATTCCATCTCTGTCTGTCTCTCTTGGCCCAAACAAACCCTGAATGTCACACCCCAGCTCCACAGATCAGGACTAGTGGATTGACCAAATGGAGGAGAATTTGTTAAATGAAATTGCAAAGTACTTTATCGGTGGTATCATTCAAAGGACTTCCCCAAATGTAGAGTAAGAGCAGTCCTGAGCGTGAAGTGCAATAAGAATCCAGCCAAATGGAGCATTAGCATGTTTAAGAGGCAAAGTAGAGATGAGAGCTCAAGCCACTTCAAAGTTCAAGCACTAAGAGGAGACTTGAGCAGCTAAAGAAATTATGAATATCCTGGCAGGGTTATGATCCGTGTGTGTGTGTGTGTGTGTGTGTGTGTGTGTGTGTGTGTGTGTGTGTGTGTGTGTGTGTGTGTGTGTGTGAGAGAGATGAATGGGTGAATCACAGACGGAATCAGAGGAATAAATGAGCAGATTAGCGAGTGCTGAAGAGGGAGAGCCTCTAAGTCTACACTCAGGATTTGGATATGGGGCAGCGGAGGGGGTCGCCGGGCAGCAGAGTGCACATGAGTGGACAGGGTTCTGGAGGAGGACAGACAGGAGAAGAGGAGGAGAGGAGAAGAGGAAGACAGGAGGAGAGGAGGAGAGGAAGACAGACAGGGGGAGAGGAGGAGAGACAGGAGGAGAGGAGGAGAGGAGAAGAGGATAGAGAGGAGGAGAGACAGTAGAGGAGAAGAGGACAAAAGGATGGAGAGGAGGACAGACAGGAGAAGAGAAGGAGGGGAGAAGAGGAGGACAAACATGAGGAGAGGAGAAGAGGAGGACAGACAGGGGGAGAGGAAGACGGACAGGAGAAGAGGCGGAGAGGATGGGAGGAGAGGAGGAAAGGAGGAGAGAGTAAAGTCCTGCAAAGTCCTGCACATGAGTGGACATGGGCCTGGAGGAGGACAGACAGGAGGAGAGAAGGAGGGGAAGGGAGGAGAGCAGGAGAGGAGGAAAGAAGGAGAGAGAAAAGTCCTGCAAAGTACAGAGTGAGAAAAACAACTATGAAGAGAACTGAGCACCATGCAGAAAACAGGGAACATCGGAACATAGGACTCACTGGGAACATCGGATCATAGGACATACTGAGAACATCGGAACATAGGACACACTGGGAACATCGGAACATAGGACACACTGGGAACCAGGGACTAAAAAACAGAATGATTTTCATTTTGGTTCATTCTGAGTTCGTTCCAAGGCCTCTCATCTAAATGGGAACCAGTTAGAACATTATAGAAGAACAGTTAATAACGTTCCTTTAAAAAATGACATTGCCTTTACAAATTGATTTATGGCTGCTGGCACAATACTAGGCTTTATTTTGCCCAACAGCCTTAAAGCTCAAATCAAAGCACATTAGACACTGTGCCTGAATTCAGCCTAACCAGGCACAGAACTTCAGGCACAGAAATGTCCTTGCTTTAAGCCCTCTAATAGCCTAAGCTATCTCTGGTGCTACCAACTGCAAGACAGGCCTATAGATATTTGCCTAGTGTCTCTGGAACATAGGACAAATTGGGAACATCGGAACATAAAACACACTGAGAACATCGGAACATAGAACATACTGGGAACATCTGAACTTAGAACACACTGGGAACATCAGAACATAGAACACACTGGGAACATCAGAACATAAAACACACTGGGAATATTGGATCATAGAACACACTGGGAACATTGGATCATAGAACACACTGGGAACGTTAGATCATAGAACACACTGGGAACATCAGAACATAGAACACACTGGGAATATTGGATCATAGAAGACACTGGGAACATCAGAACATAAAACACACTGGGAATATTGGATCATAGAACACAGTGGAAACATTGGAACACAGGACACACTGGGAGCCCTTGTTATTTCTCCACCAGTAGAGACCTTTGAAAATCTGCTTGTTGAATGAATTTCATTCAAAGTTTTATTTGTCAAATTGAATCAAGACCCCAACTACTCCAGACATAAAGGCTAATGAGCTAAAATGGCAGCCTGCGTAGACGTACAGTATGAGCAGATTCCTGCATTCCCCCCTTTCATGTGGGGAAACCTGGCTTGGTAGACATAACTCCTCCACTGTCAGGTGGAGCGTTTCGGCAGCAACACATTTCCCTACCTCCCCCCAGCCACCCCCCACCCTGTTCCCTACATGTCTGACGGTTAAGCCTTGATCTACCGTACACCCACTTAGTCCCATTACCTCTCCGAGCAACGTAAAAAAAAAGCATGAAAACGTTGCCTTTCATTTCCCTGTCCTGTATTTGATGCGCAGCCGAGCCAGGAATGATGGTGCCGAGTGAGAAATGAAGCCCAGGCTTGGCATATGACATGGAGAGGACGAAAACTTGAGAAGAGTCTGCCTAACAGGCTGCCTAACAGCAGCCCGGGTGGCATTAGCCAGATAGGCTATGACAGAGGTGCTGTTGGATAGTTGGCAGCAGTAGCAGTAGCAGCAGCAGTGGTGGTGGTGGTGGTGGTGGCTGGGTGGCGATGTCCGAGGGCTCGAGCAGTCCATTACCACCCGCCGCCCCCTCCGGTGACAGGCCGGGGCAGAGTGGTGGCCACGGCAGAGCCTGTAATTTCCCTGCGCCCCATAAATCAACCCTTTATGGGGCGCCCGGACCCCCTCTCCTGCTGATGGATTATTAAAAGTCACATATAACTCACTGGAGGCCAGCTGTCCCGAGGGACACGCGCTGAAGGGAGGAGAGGAGGATGATCAGGAGGAGGTGGAGAAGGAGGTGGTGGGAGGGGGTCATTTTGACAGGCTGCTCGTCCCTCATCGCTGAGGGAACCTTGAAGTCTCTCTTAACTTGGCTAGCTGGGTCTCTGGTATGAGCTTGAGCACCTGGACCGGGCCAGTTCCTGCAGTGATGGATACTCCAGGGACACGGAGAGCAAAGCTCCTCCTGATAGGCTGCACTCTGGTTCTTCAGGGGCCTTTGATTTCTGCCATGCATCAAATCACTTGGCACCGATAACCCCCCTGATACTCTTTAGAGGGGTGTGGGCTCAGAGAGGAAGGCAGCACTGCCTCCCAACCGATGAGACTGATCTCCACCAGGCTTCCATGGGACTGTTTCTGCCTTGATGTGCTCAAGTTTTGCTCTCGACTTCTCTCGACTTTGGCGAGTCTCGGAGCAGTTCGTGCTGAAGGACAGCACGAGAGAAAACAACACCGACTTTTGTTCACTGTAGTCAACAAATGACTCCACTCAGTTACGCCCTGCGGCTCCCCTCTCAGTGCTCACAGGGGCGCGGCGTTCTGGAGGCCTTCAGAGCAGAGAGGACCAATAGGAAGGGAGAGAGAGAGAGCTCACACAAAGCCATTAAATTGCGGTCACATAACTGAGATTAGAAGGGTGGACAGGATGGGGTGGGGGTGGGGGGGAGGGGGTAAGGAGGGCAGATCTGAAGTGACTTGCGCGCCCCGGCTCCTTTGTGCTGGGATGTTGGGGGAATCTGTCAAAGCTTGAACAACACACCCCCCACCCCCACCCCACACACACACACACACACACACACACACACACACACACACACACACACACCCTCCAGTTCCCCAATCTCCCTGCCGCCACGGATCTGATTGGTGCGCACTGCCACCACCCTGCACTGTGTTTTGTGGAGCGTGGAGGTGGAGAAGGTTGGGGGTGTTGGCGAGGGAGGGGAAGGGGAGCGGAGCGGAGCCGCCGGTGTAAGCCCTGGCCTTGGAGATACAGGCATTAGTGCCCGTGAGCCGCTAATGGAGGGGGCGCTAATTGAAGTCTTTAGGAAAGTGAGAAGGGATTAAGCCAGCCCCGAAAAATGACTGCTACTGTCTGCTCTCCGCATGCAAGTGGGGCTTCAGAGAGGAGAGGGGGGAAAGGAGAGGAGAAGAGAGGAGGAGAGAGGGGGCATGAAATGTACAAGAAAGGGTAGAGGAGGGGGGGAGTTGGTGAGGAGATGTAGGGTGGGGGGGCAGAGAGGGATTAGTGAACTTTCTGGCTCATGTGGGCTATGGAGAGAACAGACAGATCTCCTGGAAGAGAGTGGAGCGCAGATTTGGACAGGGGAACGATAGCGAGCTGGCCACGTAATGAGGCCTGATTTGTTTTGTTAAATGGGGAGTCCAAGTTTAGACAAACGAGAAACAGAGAAGGAGAGAGAGAGAGAGAGAGAGACAGAGAGAGATAGAAACATAGACAGGCAAGGCAAGAGAGAGCAAGAAACAGAGAAGGAGAGAGAGAAAGGGAGACAGAGAGAGAAGGTGAGAGAGAGAGAGAGAGAGAGAGAGAATTGGTAGATGGGTAGAGAGACAGAACAGGGCTTGATTAGCATGCAGTCAGCATTCTCCTTCTCTGTAGCTGTGACTGCTGCTCTGGAGAGAAGCGCGTGCCGTGGTTATAGTGTTGCTTTTTCACAGCGAGTGCCTTCTAACAGGCTGTAATGGGCAGTGAGAAGAGGCCTGGCCTGATTGACGGACTCTTCGGAACGTGTTCTGCATTGCCGACGGAGTGTGGATTACGATGGAGAGTGAAGTGCTTTGATATGCCTTTAATGGGCTCCGGTGAAGTCCCAAATTACTCCCCCGTCGAGTTCGCTGTGTGTTTTTCGTGTTTGTGTTTGCACTCGATACTCCCTCCCTGTCCGCATGATTGGTCATCCAATACTTCCCGATTCCCCCTCTTTTGTCAAAACACTGTATTAAATCTCCAACTTTTACCGTCAGCATTTAACTTAAAAAAAGATACACAAGTCGCTGACTGAAAGGTAATCTTCTCTCTCTCTCTCTCTCTCTCTCTCTCTCTTCCTCTCCGTGCATTAGAAGTGGCATCAGCAGGGGAAAACTGCTGTTGTAGGAGGGAAGTTGGAGTTCAGTGAAAGTCAATTGTTGTGAGATGAACAGGACCCAATTCTGCAAATCCCCTGAATTGGGAGTTTAGTGGCTCTAAATTGAGCTGTGCCGTGTTAGTGAAAGAAAGTTTCTCTGCCTCTCTGTCTCCTCCCAGCTCTCCTCTCTCAGTCCAACCTGAGCTGATTCTTTCTGTGAGATTTACCTATTCAGAGATGGTGAGCTCCCTCGTGATTAAGACCATAGATTACACCCAGAGATGATCCTCTCTCTTGAAAAGACATTGTTCCCCTATTACAAAGTCTCCCAATCCCAGCACCAAAAGGCAAACCATCCAAATAGGACAGAAAATGACTTCATTCAGGTGTAGATAATCATTGTATGACCCAGATACAGTTCACATGTTAACTCCAAAGCTTATCATTAACCACAAAACAATGAGGAGTTATCTAAGTAGTAAAAGTTCACTATTCTTTCTGGTAAGGTGTTAGGGCTGTTCCCCACATCATTAGCTAAGTTGACCAAGTGTCTGACCTGCTCTAGTCTCTGCAGCCTCCTCTCCTCCGGTAGGGACGATAGAGGTGGTAAGTGTGTACTGTATGTGTGTGTGTGTTTGTGTGCGTA
>NC_063199.1:23205107-23210107 GCF_017589495.1 Alosa alosa
CAACCGCTGCCCCAGCCACCAGCCCTGCCATTCTCCCAGCAATTATTTACACACTTTCACAAAACATTTAGAACGCTAAGTGGAACATGCAGAATGTTTAATGCATTTTGACATCTGGGGGCAAACACCATCAATTGGAGCCACTTGTAATAGTTACATTTAAACTAATGTTTTGGAGCATCCGCCACAATGTCACGTTTAAATCAGTGTTTAAGGTGGCCATGGTGTCTTTTGTGGCTTTCAGTAACTGACCAGATGTAGGTTTTTGGACCGTCAGTGTTGGTCCTCGTGGAAATTTGCTTTTGAAGAAAATCGTGTATAAAACTGATTCTGCATACTTAATCAGAATGGAGTTTATCCATTACTATAATGCATACACTTACTCTCTCTATCTCAAACACACACATACACATACACACACACACACACACACTGGAACATACATTCTGTTTACTCTTGTGAGTCTTTCCTCTAATGCCAGCCTTTTGATGCAGCTGTTTGGCATTATCTCAGTTTACCACATTAGCAGACACACAGCGCAAACAGCACTGAGCCCACACACACACACACACACACACACACTCACACACTCACTCACTCACACACTCACTCACACACACACACACACACACACACACCAGCTGTGTTGGTACTGTGAGCTCACTCTTCTCTGCTCTGTGTCCCCTTCCAGACCAGCGTGCCTCTCAACACCAGCACCGCCTCCGTCCTGCAGTTCGCTCTGGGTGAGTAGCAGCATAGCGGCCATACGCTAGAGTCTCACATGCTGCCCATACGCTAGCATCTCACATGGCGCCCATACGCTAGCGTCTCACATGGCACCCATACGCTAGCGTCTCACATGGCGCCCATACGCTAGCATCTTAGGGTTCACATGGCATCGCCCCCAAAGTCCTGTGTACATCACCGAAGGTTTACTGTAAAAAAAACACACACACACACACAACTGTTGCTATTGAAACACTGATGGAACTGCAAGGGTTTAGCCAAAATCAGTCCTAAAACCTTCAAAGAGAGAGCGAGTAAACAGCTGTTATGTAAGGGATAACGGCCGCCGAGGTGTCCTGTTATACGAAATTAATGGACGAGGGCGAGGGGCAAAAAACTCCCCGACGCGCAGCGGAGCCCATTAATTCCGTATAACTAGACACACCTCAAAGGCCGTTATCCCGCTTATCACCCGGTTGCCACTGTAAAGCAAAGGAAACATGCGGTTCCGTTTAAAAAGAAGCTCACTAGTTCAGCTTGTTGTACAACATTCGTTGGCCCTATAACAGCAAAGGCATGGACAGTTAGCTTGTTTACGGTTGATTCCATTGTTGCGAAGCCTGCAACCAAATATTCTAGAGCGCTGCAACCGTCGTCCTACTATGGTTGTTATAGTTACCATTCATAAGCATTGATATGGAACGGTGTCCTGTTATTCAGAATTAATAGCCACCCCACCAGCCAATCAGAAAAGAGTATTTCTTCTCTCCGGGTGATAAGGCCTTATAGGCTATAGACTGCTTATCTCATACATGGAAAGCTGCTTTTGTTGCCTAGAGCTCACAATTGTTCTCTCAGTCAGGACTCTCACAACTAGTGGCAAACTCCTAGCTGCTTTACCATGTCAGGTCACTTCATGTTGTGTGTGTAATGGACGAGATCTAAGTAAATGACTAAGCAGGCTACATTGATGAGTTACACGGCAGTTCATCTAACTGTGTAATGTGTGTGAGTGGCTCGTCCCTGTGAAGTCATGTTAGCTGTTCGGTGTGAAATGCAAGCGGTTGGTGGGGCTCACTGAGACAGAATGATGCTCCGCTCTGTGTCTCCTCTCGCTGATGAATGATTTAAAGTGGCCCTAGAAAGCCACCCTGGAGGACCAAGTGATGTTTTAGAAGTCCTCTATATTTGATGTCCATTATATGCACTGCACAGTTCCTGCCTGCATTACTCTGCAGTGATCTTCTCTCACCTATATGCTTTCATGCAACAGCAACACACACACACACACACACACACACACACACACACACACACACACACACACACACACACACACACACACATTTCAACACACATAACACAAATTCCTACTCGAATGCAGAGACTGTGAGAAAGACAACAAAGCTATGCTGTGCACAGTGAAGGCCCCCGCACACGCACACACCCACACAGACTCCACACACACACACACACACACACACACACACACACACACACACACACACACACACACACACACACATACGCACACACACAGTGAAGGGCTCCTCTCAGCAAGATGCATTTTTAGCCCTGAGTTGTGTTTTGCATGTATTTACAGTGTGAACCGTGGTAGGTGCGTGTGTGTGTGTGTGTGTGTGCGTGTGTGTTAGTGCATGCATTTACAGTGTGAACCGTGGTAGGTGTGTGTGTGGTCAGCAAACACGGCAGGCTGTCCCCCTGAGATTCCCAGCTACAGTGAGGAAGAGCACCTGCACTCGGCCATGCATAGCGCATGAGAGCCCAGAGAGGTTATCTGGACCTGCCACAGTGCTGCGCTGGAGGGCTTCTGATAGTGCACCCATCCATTAGTCACCCTTGACCTTTCAACTCTCCACACATTTCTGCTGGAGGGCACATCCCACCTCCCACTTTGCCTCCGTCTCTCTCTCTCTACCTCTCTCTCTCTCTTTCTACCTCTCTGTCTCTCTCTCCCTCTCTCTCTACCTCTCTCTGCTTCTCTCTCTCTTTCTCCCTCTCTCTCTCTCTCTGTCTCTCCCTCTCTCTGGTCCTGCAGCAGATCTAAAGAAGGGCCAGTCCCTGTTAAAGCCTGGATCAGCATTTTGCTCATCCTATTCCCCTTTGCATTGGCTCCGTGCAGACCATAAGCCGATCTCTCTCTCGCTCCCACACACACACACCCACACCCACACCCACACACACACACACACACACACACACACACACACACACACACACACACACACACACATACACACACACACCCTGACATATTTCTCCTTCATGACACTGTTTAGACATAATTTCTGTGGGCCTGGCGAGAGAGAGGGGCTCAGTGTCGGAGGCCCTGGGGGCGGCCGTGGATCACCGGCAGCCTCAAGTGCCCAAATTGAATTGATGCTGAAAAAGCTGACACGTTATTTTGCATCGGCGGCAGCGGTGGCGGCTACGTCTCCTGCCTCCTCTCTGTGGGGCTTAGCGTGCTGACACTAATGCGCTGAGCTGTCGAGTCATGAGGAACGAGCGTGCTAAGTCTGCTCCGTGTCCGGCCGATTTGTGACACACACACATACACACACACATACACATACACTCATATGCAGACAAAGTACAGAAAGCATGTGTGTGTAGTTGCTTATGCAAATATACACACGCACACACATATTTAAGCATATTAATCTGTTCCACCAATTCCCTGTTTTTATGTGTGTGTTTGTGTTTGTGTGTGTGCGCTCCTCTACGTGTGTGTGTGTGTGTGTGTGTGTGTGTGTGTGTGTGTGTGTGTGTGTGTGTGTGTATGTCTGCGTGTGTGTTTATCTCTTTCTTTAGGCTCCGGCTCCTGTCGCTTCAGCTACTCTGACCCCAGCATCATCGTTGCGTACAGCCTGAACAGCTCCGATGACTGGATCACCCTGGAGAAGATCAGGTCCGTCTCTCTCTCTCTCTCTCTCTCTCTCTCTCTCTCTCTCTCTCTCTCTCTCTCCTCTCTCTCTCCATTTCTTATCCTCCTCACACAGACATCCAGTCCTAATCCTCCATCTGTCAGCAGCGCTCACCTCCCCCTGATTTCTCATTTCCATCTCTGTTACTCCACAGCTTGTTTAGTGTGTCTGTGTGCCCACCAGACGAGGCCTAATTTCATAATGGAGTGTAAACGCTGGGCTGAGCTTCTGTGTTAGCGCAGGTTGGCAGTCTGCGGATTACACTGGTTTTGTATAAGCACATCTACCTGTGGATGGAAACAACACACCTAGCTCCTCCACACACCAAACACACTCTCACACCTCAGTGCTCTGAGATTGTTGTTGTTTTTCATTCCTCTACACATTTTGTAAAGTATGTTTACCAGTAGTATGCCCCCTGCCTTTCCATTTTTTCACACAACCTCTATTGTGTACATGTATGTAATTATCTAAGAACTGCAACTATAAGAGTCCTCTTTTTCTACCCTATTTACTTCTTTTAAGGTTAGACCAAAGAGATATGCTGTCACTCATCCACTCATCTAGATATACTCTCATTCATCCACTCATCCATTCCTTCATTCCCTTCTTCCCTCCCTCACCTCCTCTTGCTCTCTCTCTCCTTAACTCTCTCTCTAACAATCTCTCCCTCACTAACTCTCTTTCTCTCCCTCTCTCTCTCTCCCTCACTCTCTCCCTCACTAACTCACTCTCTCTTTTTCTCTCCCTCTCTCTCGCCCTCACTGACTCCCTCTCTCTCCCTCACTCTCTCTCTCCCTCACTCTCTCTCTCCCTCACTAACTCTCTCTCTCTCTCTCTCTCTCTCTCTCTCACTCTCTCTCTTTCTCACTCTCTCTCTCTCTCTTTCTCTCTCTCTCTCTCTCCATATCTCAGGGCCCCGTCTAACAGTAGCACGGTGGTGCACCTGCTGCCGATGCCGCTGGGCTCCAGAGGGGAGGGCGTGCGGCTGCGCTGGGCCCAGGAGCCGAGCTCCAGCCCTGACGGCTACGAGTCCTGCTGGGGGCTGGACAATGTGCTGCTCATCAACGCCGCCCACAGGCCCAACCTGCTGGAGGACACACTGGACCCTCCCGACACAGCCAACTGGCTCTTCTTCCCCGGCGCCACAGTGAAGGTATGCTGCCGACGCATGCAGAACCTGTACTTACATTTACAGTGTTTAGAGGCATATGCTTGGTATTTGCTTTCTGCTTAAGAGTGAAAGGAAAGTGCAAAGGCACTATGCAAGTGCCAACCATTATGCCATATTCTTCCCCTACATATTGTAAATGAGTACTGGTTCTCATG
>NC_063199.1:23227607-23230107 GCF_017589495.1 Alosa alosa
GAAAGATAGGTCCCTTGTAGCGGAAGTAAAACGGAAGTCACTGGGACACTCTATAGCTGAAGCAGAGCCATAGAGAGACAGAGGGGAACCATGATTGCAGATGCAAGTCATTTTGTCAAGCCTGTTAAATATTTGATTTTGTGTTCTGTGTGTTTATGTGTGTGTGTGTGTGTGTGTGTGTGTGTGTGCCTGTGTGTCTGTGTGTGTGTGTGTGTGTGTGTGTGTGTGTGTGTGTGTGTGTGTGTGTGTGTGTGTGTGTGTGTGTGTGTGTCTGTGTTGTGTGTGTTGGTGCGCGCGCGCTCTCCAGTGGAGCAGGACAGCTGTGTGCCAGCCGTGGCCAGTCCCACAGAGCTGGCCGAGGGCTTCGAGGGGAAGCTGAGCCCGCTGTGGCAGAGCCTGAGTGGGGGACAGATCGGCAGCGGCTGTGGCTCCATCAGCGAGGGCAAGGCCCTCTACTTCAGCAGCTCCGGGCGGAGAGAGGCCCGCACCGTCCCCCTGGACACCACCAACACACGGTCAGTGCCCACACTGCCCCACAACAGCACTGTGGACCAGAACTCAGCTCAGTGCCAAACATGTTATCAGTGGACATATATTTAAGCTTGTATACCTGCTGAGACACAATAGATGTCTTAGTGTGGACATGGACATTTGATTTGCTTTTCTGTAATTTCCCAGCTATTAGCCGCGGGTGATACATTGATTTTGCAAAATTTCTTCGGCTATGAGGTTAATGCACGGGTGCAGTTAATATGGTATTAATATGGTTTTGTTTCTTTTAACTTGCATAAAACACTGTCTTGCGGCTTATACACAATGCGGCTAATACACAGGAAATTACTGTAGAGATGCCACTGAAGATGGTGTTCAGACTGAGAACATTTTCTTATGGTAACTCGTTGTGCTTGACGTGGATAATGTAGTCTTAGATAATGCAGATTTGTGTAACCCGCTGTTTTCCTGCTGGTTTAGGCTGGTTCAGTTCTACATCCGCATTGGATCAAAGAGCCTTGGAGCCACTTGCACTCGCCCTCGCTCCCGCAACGAAGGTACTTTATTTCATCATGTTGTTGGTGCAGCTGCAATTCCACCCCTGGTTGACGTGAAAATTCCCTTTTTATGTGTCCATGTGTGTGTTACGGCCCGTCAAGCTCCCACCGCCACACTGGGGGTCCTCTTCTGCCTCCTAGTGGCCCTCTGATGCTACTGCAGCAGCTCTGAGAAGGACAACAGCAGAGCTGGACAATGGAGCTCCACTGCTGTCCTTCTCTCTCCGGCGTTTGATCAGCCCTCCGGGCTATGTGACAGAGCCAAGTCTCTGCACGTCCTGTGTGAGGCGCGGGGCCCATTGAAGTGGGACATGAAACAGGCCTGGGCCTCCTCTCTGTCTCTCACGTCAGTGCGTTGCTGATCCACCCAGCCTGAGACAGGGGCTCTTATCAGCAGCACCAGAGTCTGAGGGAGAGAGATGAGCATTTCATTATTTATGTTTAAGACTCAGATCCTCAAATACCTGCTGTTTTATGCACTCCTCTGCCAGGATGTCCACTTTGTTTTGGTGCCATGTTGTGTAAACCTGTCTTGCTTTCTTCCCCCCCTCTTTCAGGAGTCTTTGTGTGTTTATTTTGGGGAGGGGAGTTGAGTTGACGTCATGCTTTGGTGTTTTTGGATCCGCAGGGGTGATCGTCCAGTTCTCCACCAACAACGGCGTGCAGTGGCACTTCCTGCGCGAGCTGGACTTTAGCTCCTTCCTGGAGCCCCAGGTGGTGACCATTGAGCTACCGCCCGCTGCCAAGACCCCCTACACTGCCTTCCGCTGGTGGCAACCTCAGCAGGGTGAGACATGACATGGCTCAGATTAGCACAGCCCAGATCACAGAGTCCTGAGAATAATACCCTCAGCTACTGTACGTGCCATGGATGGAACTCAATTAATGCAATACTGATCCAAAAACAAACACACATGTTGTTTTGAGTCTTCATCTGTTTTCATTCTGTATTTCTGCTTCTGCTTATAAGTAAGGATCCAGCTATCTTCCTTTTTTAAGGACCAGAGTTTACGTATGTTGAGAATCTCCCAAGAATTCATATATTCAGCATTAATTAAACATGATAGATGGGGATGTAATGTAAATGTATATCAGGTTTCTTGGACAAGTATACTTGCGTATACAAGGAACACCAAGAAATCTCTTAATCTTCCCCACATATTTACACACATATTTTCCCCACATATTTATGTATAGCTTCTCTCCCGCTCTGTCTCCCTCTCTCTCTTCCTCTCTATCTCTCTCTTTCTCCCTCTCTCTCTCTCTCTCTCTCATATGCAGGTAAGCACTCGGCCCAGTGGGGCCTAGACGATGTCCTGATCGGGATGAATGACAGCAGCAGGGCTGGCTTCCACGACAAGTTCGACGGCACGTCCCCGCTCAGACACAACTGGTACCGCTTACAGGGCGGCGAGGTGGCCATGGACTGCCTGTCCCTGGACACAGCCCTC
>NC_063199.1:23235107-23247607 GCF_017589495.1 Alosa alosa
CTCTCCCTCTCTCTCTCTCTCACACTCTCTCTCACTCTGCCTCTCTCTCCCTCTCTCTCTCCCTCTCTCTCTCTCTCTCACTCTCTCTCTCTCTTTCTCTCTCTCTCTCTCTCTCTCCCTCCCTCTCTCTCTCTCTCTCCCCCCCTCTCTCTCTCTCTCCCTCTCTCTCTCTCTCCCTGCTCCCCCTCTCCCTCCTCCAGATTAACGTGGGCTGCACGGCGGAGAGCTCCTCCTCTAACCCGGTGAGTCTGGAGTTCTCGCGGGACTTTGGCGCCACCTGGCACCTGCTGGTGCCCCTGTGTGCGGGCGGGCCCCAGCCCAGCTCGCTGTGCTCCACGGAGCTGCACCCCGCCAGCGTCTACTACCCTGGCACCACCCAGGGCTGGAGGCGCGAGGTCATCCACTTCGGCAAACTGCGCCTCTGCGGGTGAGGGACTCCACCTCTCCTCACCTCACCTCTGTCTGACACAGCAGTGTGTGTGTGTTTGTGTTTGAGAGAGAGAGAGAGAGAGAGAGAGAGAGTGAGTGTGTGTTTATCCTTATCTAAAAGCTTGTTCAACACATTCCTTGTCCATCAGAGTTGTTCTTGGGTCAGTCATATACACTACATATGGATAAAATGTTTATGTTGCGTTGTACTGTATAGCGCTTTGCACAGCTATACACCTTCCCAACCTATCTCAATAATCATTCTTTTTTAAAACATATTTCAGAATAAGATGCAGGTGTGTTTGTTTCACTACATTAGTTTGCCCCCTAAAGGCATTTAATGTATGAAATGAACCCCACATAATTCCAGCCCATATCTCCTCCTGACTGCTCTCCTCCTCAGGTCAATACGCTTCCGCTGGTACCAGGGCTTCTACTCGGGCGGAGTGGCGCCCCCTACCTGGGCGTTGGACAACGTCTACATCGGGCCGCAGTGCCAGGACATGTGCAACGGACATGGGGCATGCGTGCGGGGCACACACTGCCTGTGCGACCCGGGCTACTCCGGGTCCGACTGCTCGGCGCCCGAGACGCCCAACCCCGACTTCCTGAAGGAGGACTTCGAAGGTACAGCGCGCAGCTGCTCAAAAAAACGCCACGGGAGTATGTGTTTACTGAGTGTGTGTGTGTGTGAGCGAGAGAGGGAGTGTGTGTGGAGATTAATGCATCAGTGTTGTGAGTGTAAGTTGTGTGCATGTGATGTGGTGGCGGTCAGCATGAGCCAGTGGTGCCGTGGTGTTTGTGCTGCACACCTTCTGTCCACTCACAGTGACCTTGGGTGTCATGAAAGGCGGTTTAAATAAAATGTATTATTATTATTATTATTATTATTATTACTTGTAAAGGCATGTCATTGTACTTGGTGAGACAGACTCCCAATTCGGTTCATGTATTTAAGAAAAAGAACTGCATTGCTATTTTATGGTTTTGAAATATTTAGTTGTTGCCCTTGGTAGCCCAATTACTTATTAACGTTACACAATCACTCAATGGCTCATTTGCGATCAAACCAAAACTTTCCTGTACTTAAATGGCTCATTTGCGATCAAACCAAAACTTTCCTGTACTTAAATAAATCAATTAGTTGGAGTTTTAATTGGAACATATTACATTCAATTCTGAAGTTGTATGTTTTACAGTAGTTTATTTTAGTATGACTTACTTCTTTGTGCGTGTGTGTGTGTGTGTGTGTGTGTGTGTGTGTGTGTGTGTGTGTGTGTGTGTAGGGGGTGCGTTGCCTTCAGAGCGCTTCACACTGCTAAGTGGAGGGAAGTCCTCTAGGAAGTGTGGCATTATGACCAGTGGAAACCACCTGTTCTTCAGCGAGGACGGCCTGCGCATGCTGGTCACTTCTGATCTGGACCTGTCCAACGCAAGGTGCTCAACACACACACACACACACACACACACACACACACAGGCACTTACATACACACACACACACAAACACACACACACTCACATGCACCCAACACACACACACACACACACACACACACACACACACACACACACACAAACTGTATGTACTGTACATACAGAATACATGTCCACATGTGACATACAAACACTGTAACTCATATGGCACCCTTCTGCACTCACAATACCTCATTTGAGTGCATGACTGCGTTCACACTGAATATTCTGAGGAAACAAAGTGCCCTGCTAGTCCCCGGATGGTGCACTCTTAACAGTCAAAAAGTTGAGTGTGGAACAGTGGACACATTTTGCCCTTAACGGACGCCATCTTGGCTACATAGTGGACGGGGACAGAGCATTTTCAAACTGGTGATAATCACAGCTGGAGCAGCAGCAGAGGAAAGCACACTTTACAGGCATACAAGCAAGTTAGAGCAACATGCTCATCCTCTGTGTGTGTGTGTGTGTGTGTGTGTGTGTATGTGTGTGTGTGTGTGTGTGTGTGTGTGTGTGTGTGTGTGTGTGTGTGTGTGTGTGTGTGTGTGTGTGTGTGTGTGTGTGTGTGTGTGTGTGTGCGTAGGTTTGTGCAGTTCTTCCTGCGTCTGGGCTGTGGGAAGGCGGCCCCTGACCCGCGCTCTCAGCCTGTGCTGCTGCAGTTCTCGGTGGACGGCGGGCTGACCTGGAGCCTGATGCAGGAGTTCCTCTACAGCAACAGCAGCAACCAGGCGCACCTGGTGGCCCTGGAGATCCCGCTCCGCGCCCGCACCCAGGCCACACGGCTGCGCTGGTGGCAGCCCTCCGAGAACGGACACTTCCACAGCCCCTGGGTCATCGACAAGGTGAGACGAGAGTGCCCACACACACACACACACGCACGTGCGCTGGTCGGCCGGCTGCTATGGACCAGTGTGGAGTGTGGAGTGTGTGTGGATTTGAAGGGTGGAGTGTCTGTGGAGTGTTTGTGGATTGGAAGGGTGGCGTGTGTGTGGAGTGTGTTTGGATTTGAAGGGTGGAGTGTGTGTGGGGTGTGTGTGGATTTGAAGGGTGGAGTGAGTGTGGAGTGTGTGTGGATTTGAAGGGTAGAGTGTGAGTGGAGTGTGTGTTGATTTGAAGGGTGGAGTGTGTGTGGTTTTTAACAGTGTGTTGTTTTTGAAATATTATTATCGTCTCCCCGTTAGTGCATGGGACTATAATCCATTAGGTGTGCATACCGGTACTGTTGTGCCACTAGGATTTGTGTTGTCTTTGGGGATAGAATAGTGGGACTCAATCCCCTCATGTGTTTTGGTGTATTTTTAGTCAGTGAGTTAATTGTGTACTTTTCCAGTTGTATTTGAGCATTTTTGTTTGCTTTCATATAAACCCCAGATCATTAGGCAAACTGTGAGCTATGGTGATATGTGAACAGTAAACACTATGGTTTGTGTAGCTCACGGTAGTGCATCAGTTGAATGAATCCCCATGGATTAGCTCAAGGTCAGGCAGAGGTCGGTTAAATATTTACATGATGTGAGGCATTATGTTAAACCTCCTGTGTGTGTGTGTGTGTGTGTGTGTGTGTGTGTGTGTGTGTGTGTGTGTGTGTGTGTGTGTGTGTGTGTGTGTGTGTGTTTGTGTGTGTGTGTGTGTGTGTGCGTGTGTGTGTGTGTGTGTGTATGGTATATGTGTGTGTATGTGTGTGTGTGTGTGTGTGTGTGTGTGTGTGTGTGTGTGTGTGCATGTGTGTGTGCGTATGGTATATGTGTGTGTGTGTGTGTGTGTGTGTGTGTGTGTGTGTGTGTGTATCTAGGTGGTGGTGGGTGGCAGTGCCAGTGGCTGGGGCCCTCTGGAGGACGACTTCTCGTCCACTGACGGGCGCTCGTGGCTGCTGCACCCGGGCGGTACGCGCATGCCCGTGTGCGGCTCAGACGGCGAGGCCTTCGCCTTCATCGAGAAGTCCAACACGCGCTACGGCGTCACCACCGATATCAGCGTGGGCCAGGACGCTTTCATCCAGTTTGACTTCTCCGCCTCCTGCTCTGTCACCAACTCCTGCTACTGTGAGCCTCCACACACACACACACACACACACACACACACACACACACACACACACACACACATACACACTCGCATGCTCACAACCACATTCATCAAAAGGATTTTTAGATATAGAATACAGTAGGTTGCCTTAATGACAGAAAATAAATGTAATGGGTAAAAATACTTCAATCTCATGACTGTATGTAGGTTTTCTTAGGTATTTGTAATCAATATTGATATATTTGTGTGTGTGTGTGTGTGTGTAGCTATTGAGCTGGAGTACTCCCTGGATCTGGGTCTGTCATGGCAGCCGCTGGTGAGGGACTGTCTGCCCACGAGTCCAGACTGCTCCTCCTACACCCTGCAGAGAGTGCTGGTCTCCGACACCTACAACAAGTGGGGCCGAGTGACCATCCCCATCCCCACTTATGCCAGGTACACACTGACACACACACACACACACACACACACACACACACACACACACACACACACACACACACACACACCCTGCAGAGAGTGCTGGTGTCCGACACCTACAACAAGTGGGGCCGAGTGATCATCCCCATCCCCACTAACGCCAGGTACACACTGACACACACACACACACACACACACACACACACACACACACACACACACACACACACACACACACACCCTACAGAGAGTGCTGGTGTCAGACACCTACAGTAAGTGGGGTCACCATCACCATCCCCACCTATGCCTAGTACAGCATTTGCCTGCACACGCTCTCTCTCACACACACACACACACACACACACACACACACACACACACACACACACACACACATAGAGAAAGGCATACACACAGATACACACACACACAACAAAAATAGAGAGGCATTAGCACAGATACACACTTGAGTGAAATATATTTTATATTGATTTTATAAGCTTTTGGATAACAACAATATGCAACAATATGGAAGGTATTGACCATGACTGTGTCTCTGGCCTGTGTACTGTATGTGTGTGTCTGTGTGTGTGTGTGTGTGTGTGTGTGTGTGTGTGTGTGTGTGTGTGTGTGTGTGTGTGTGTGCAAACCTGCACACTGAACACCCCATACTGTAAGAGAAGCTGTTGTACTGTATGTGGCTGTTCTGTCGTCTCCAGGTCTCCAGCCACACGGTTCCGCTGGTTCCAGGAGGCCCCCTTCGACAAGCAGCAGACCTGGGCCCTGGACAACCTCTACATCGGAGACGGCTGCCCAGACATGTGCTCTGGCCACGGACGCTGCAAGCAGAGCTCCTGTGTGTAAGTGACCACTAGTGTCCTTGCTCACCTTCTTTCATTTTAAGGGTGCTTTGTGATGTGTTTTAGTCTAAATCTTCCAAAAATGACCTCGTAATACTAAACAGAATGTGGCTAAACAACAGTTTTTATGTGACGTCAAAAATGCTTCGAAAATCAAGATATCCACTGAAGTTAGCATGCAAACCAACTAGTGCTGAGTTAGCTCTCTTGTAGTACCAGGTTGTACAGTACCTCATACCACCATCATTGCCTTATGAGATGGCCAGGTGAATTCCAGAGCTTAGGGGCAATGTGACAGATAGCTCTTTTCCCCATGGTGTCGGGGTTCATTTTTGGCGCGTCTGACCTGGGTCATCTCCCGTTCCGTACATCCGTGCAGGTGTGACCCAGAGTGGGGCGGTGAGTACTGCGACGAGCCCCAGGTGCAGCTGCCCACCCAGCTGAAGGACAGCTTCAGCCGCGCCCCCGCTCTCACCCACTGGCACCTGCTGACCGGTGGCAAGCTGAGCAGCGTGTGTGGAGCCGTCGCGTCAGGAGCCGCGCTGCACTTCAGCGGGGTAGGAGACACACACACACACACACACACACATTTTGCCTTGCTCTACCTCAGTCCTTTACAGTCCGTCCGGAGGTGTGTTCTGTGTGAGTTGTGAGTTTTGGTCGTCTCTGCACACATAATATGGCATTTGTAAACTTCAGTTTTGCTCTGGCTGTGATCTCTCTGGTAATCATTATTTCTTGTCCTTTATGATCCGTGTGTGTGTGTGTGTGTGTGTGTGTGTGTGTGTGTGTGTGTGCATGTGCACGCGCACAGAGCTGCACACGCCAGCTGGTCACTGTGGACCTGAACCTGACCAACGCTGAGTTCATCCAGTTCTACTTCATGTACGGCTGCATGATCCCACCTAGCAACCGTAACCAGGGCGTGCTGCTGGAGTTTAGCCTGAACGGGGGCATTAGCTGGAGTCTGCTCATGGAGATCTTCTATGACCAGTACAGCAAACCCGGGTAAGGACCAGTCTGGTCACTGCAAAGGGCAGAACCCTCGGGACTCAGTTTTGAACATTCTGTTAAAAGGTTCCTTTCCGCAACAATTTAATGTTCTAAAATTCCATGTTCAATTCAATGAATCCAGATCCAGATATTCTTTAGAATGTTAATTTTCCAACATTCTAATCACACCGGTGTGACAGTAGGCCTACCTGCTGAAGGGTTAAGATCCCATCGGTGTCTATTCCTCTTTTTTCTGGGGTTAATTTATCAGTAAGAAGTAGAATGTCCTCTCCACATTATTCAGCACTTTTAGAGTGTTTATCACTAGTTCTAAAACGGATAGTTCCGCTCCTTGATTGGCTGAATCGCATTTGATGCTGTTGTAAAACCCAGCACAACCCTTCACATTGACTGCATTTCGTTCCATATTACTGCGCCACCACGAATTGATACAAAAGTTAGAGTTGCTGCGTCTCGACGTTGCTTGGCAACCATTCTGATAGAAGAAACATATTTCTTGGCAGAATGATTATGTATGAATAAATAATTAAATTTCTAGTTGCTGTGCCTGTTTTATGAAATCTTGCCAGATATATGTAGTAGGGCAATTCCACGGAAAATGGACTTTTTGTCTCATCTATAACGCCAGTGAAATGCCTTGGCATTTGTATGATGTGAATGGTAACATTCATTTTTTGTGCATTTTTTCTCATGTACATTCTTCAGCCAAAAATAGCAAATGCTCAAATTTCATGTAATCATTCACATCATAAAGGAAAGTAGGAGAGAGGCCGCACTATGCATATATACTCTTTTATTTGCACATACGCGTTTCGGCGTGTGCCTTCTTAAGTGTAGAAGTATATATGCATAGTGCGGCCTCTCTCCAACTTTCCTTTATGTATAACTATCCAGGCCAGCACTCTTAAAGTTTAAAAGTAGACAAATTGAGTGAAGCCTGCTCCTATCCTCACTGATCATTCACATCATACCATACCATCACATTTTATTGGCATTATGGATGTTACAAAAAACGTAATTTTCCATGTAATTGCCCAGTAACCATTCTAGAAAAGCAATAAGCCACTCCGTAGGTTCCAGTGATTTTAGAAAAGCAGTCGTGCCTAACAACTCTCCTTAGCTGTTCTAAAACCACTGGAACCTATGGCCTCTCAATGCTTATTGCTTAAATGACAAGAAGCAAAGGGAATTTACTTGAATTGTCATGCTTGAGGCCGGAATCTCCTACCTAGCCATGCATGGTCACTTCACTGAGCTCAGTTAGAGAAACATTCACAGTATGGAGTCTTAGGATGTGGTTGTGCTGTTTAGCTGCTAACTGCCTGTGTGTGTGCTCTCCTCTGGCAGCTTTGTGAATGTGCTGCTGCCCCCTGCTGCCCGGCAGGAGGGAGTGCGCGTGCGCTGGTGGCAGCCACAGCATGATGGTGCTGACCACGGGGACTGGGCGCTGGACAACGTGCTCGTCTCCGGCTCGGACTCACGCGCCCACATTTCTGACACCTTCGGCGGTGTGGCCCTGCCCAACCACGAGAGGGCGCCAGCTGACGGTACGCCGTCCAGCCGCAGTTCCACTGAAGAGATCGAGGCCAGCACAGGTAACCCCACACCTTATCTGGCCAACACAGGTAACCCCACACACCTTATCTGGCCAGCACAGGTAACCCCACACACCTTATCCCACTCCCTCTTTATCATACGGACATCAGATCTGTTAGGAAGATAAGCAGTAATTTATATCATTCATGTGTTAGTTAGTGTATCTATAGAAATATACTGAGAAGTGCTAAGGTGGCAATGCTTGCCATCCCGTCTCTCTCTTCCTCTCTTTCCCTCTCTCTCTCCCAGTGGCTGACCACTGGCTTTTCTCAGAGGACTGTGCGGTGGAGCGCTTCTGCAACTCCCCGGACGGCGTGATGGCGTGTGGCAATGTGGATGGCCGAGAGGTGTACGCCATCACTCATGACATCATCCCTGACAAGGGCTGGGTCATGCAGTTCAAGGTTAGCGTTGAAAGTGTTAAAAGTCCAAAATCCTTCTCGATCGCTGTTCCTTCAAGTCTTTTCTAATAATGAGTGTGTGTATGTGTGTGTGTGTGTGTGTGTGTGTGTGTGTGTGTGTGTGTGTGTGTGTGTGTGCGTGCAGATTGCTGTAGGCTGCTCACTACCTGAGAGACACGCCGAGAGGCAGGTCCACGTCCAGTACTCGGTGGACTTTGGCGTGACCTGGAAGTACCTGGTGCCCCAGTGCCTGCCGGCTGACCCCAGGTGCGGTGGCCAGGTCTCCCAGCCCTCCGTCTTCTTCCCTGCCGAGGGCTGGAAACGGGCCGTGTTCCCCCTGCCCGACAATCTGGCCGACACGTGAGTGACCCCTCACCCCAACATCCCACACACACACACACACACACACACACACACACACACAGGATGGCTCTTATGACAGGAACAGAGTTGACGTCAGTGTCACTGTCAAAGCTCTGCTTCAGACCCAAGTGTGTTGTCATCTGAATCTGTGCTGCAAGCTCCAAGTGATTCACTTGGGATATATTTAGCACAGAGGCGTATGATCAAGCAAAAACCTGGAACAAACAGCCCACAGTACACAGTAATGATGGTGTGTGTGTGTGTGTGTGTGTGTTTGTGTGTGTGTGTGTGTGTGTGTGTGTTATTATTAGCGTCGCGTGCGCGTGCGTCGCGTCGCGTGCGTGCGTGCGTGTGTGTGTGCGCACATGTACAGGGCGGTGCGTTTCCGCTTCTTCCAACAGCACTCGGACATGCAGTGGGCGGTGGAGAACTTCTACATCGGGCCGGCGTGCGAACGCCACTGTGGGGGTCATGGCGACTGCCTGGACCAGCGCTGCCTGTGTGACCCCGGCTTCTCTGGACCCAACTGCTACGCCAGCTCACCCCTCAAGGTACCAGCGTTCACCATGCACAGTGGCCAGCCATCATAGGTCTCCCTCAGTCATCTGCAGCCTTCTGTCTTCTCTTCTCTTCTCTTCTCTTCTCTTCTCTTCTTTTCTCTTCACCTCACCTCTCATCTCTTCACTTCTCCTCTCTTCTCCTCTCCTCTCTTCTCCTCTCCTCTCCTCTTCTCTTCTCTTCTCTTCTCTTCTCTTCTCTTCACTTCTCCTCTCTTCTCCTCTCCTCTCTTCTCCTCTCCTCTCCTCTTCTTTCCTCTTCTCTTCTCTTCTCTTCTCTTCACCTCTCATCTCTTCACTTCTCCTCTCTTTTCTTCTCCTCTGCTCTTCTCCTCTCCTCTTTTCTTCCCTTTTCCTCTGTTCTTTTCTCTTATCTTTTCCTCTTTTCTTCTCTTTTCCTCTGTTCTCCTCTTGTATCTTCTGTTTTCTTCTCCTTTTCTCTTTTCTTCTCTTCTCTTTTCTCTTTTCCTCTGGTCTTTCCTCTTCTCTTCTTCTCTCTCTTCTTCTCTCTCTTCTCCTCTCCTCTCTCTCCTGCAGGCCTCTCTAAAGGAGCGCTTTGACTGGGAGGGCACCCACGGGCCTCAGTGGCAGGTGCTGGAGGGCGGGCACCCCTGCACCGACTGCGGGGTTCTGGTGGAGGGCACCGCGCTCTACTTCGGCGGGGCCGACGCCAGGCAGGCTGTAACGGCCGACCTGGATCTCCGTGGATCCAAGTCAGTCACCTATCTCTCTCTCAATACACTTTCAGACTCATTTTCATTTCCATACGATGCTGTTGTTCTGAAGGCCACCAGGGGGCACTGGTTTATAGATGCTATACATGATAGTCTTTTGAGTCGTGTTGTTTACCAGTTTGTGTTGTCTGCTGCCATGTGGTTGAGAATGAGTCATGTTGGTGTTTGGCAGGTTTGTGGAGTACTGGGCCAGGATTGGCAGTGAGGACAACATGACCATGTGTCACCGGCCCACCTGCCGCAGGGAAGGGGTGCTGCTGGACTACTCCACCGACGGAGGTGGGGTCCTCTCAGTCCAGCCTCTTCACAGAGCTCCAACACCTGAGCTTTAAGAGATCTGACAAAACAAAATCTCTGATTATCTTTGATTGATTGTGTTTCATTTTTTTCCCCTCTACCTGTATGTGTTTGTCTCCCCCTGCTGGTCAGGCGTGTTCTGGACCCTGCTGCATGAGATGGACTATCTGAAGTATGTGACGGTGCGGCGCGATTACATCGTTCTCCCAGAGGGGGCGCTGACCAACGCCACACGCCTGCGCTGGTGGCAGCCCTTTACCGTGTCCTCAGGACTGGCCACGCCCAGTCTGGAGCGTGCCCAGTGGGCCCTGGACAACATCCTGGTGGGGGGGTCGGACATCAACCCCAGCATCCTGCTGGACACGTTTGATGATGGTAATAATGTTCACTTATGGGACACTTGATTGATTGGGTGTGGATGTTCTAGAGAAAAATATGTTATTTTTGTCTCCTCTATGATGGAAAAGTGCTCCTCAACTATGTTCATATCTCTCTCTCTCTCTCCATCTGTCCATCTATCTGTCTCTCTCCATCTCTCTCTCTCTCTCTATCCCCCTCTCTCTCCATCTCTCTCTCTCTCTCTCTCCATCTGTCCCTCTCTTTCTCTCTCTCCTCCATGTAGAGGGAGTTTCTCATGAGGAGAGTTGGAGTTTCTACCCCAATGCAGTGCGCACGGCCGGTTTCTGTGGCAACCCCTCCTTCCATCTGTACTGGCCCAACAAAAACCAGGATGGAACCCATAACATCCTGGCCACCCGGGAACTCATCGTCCAGCCCGGCTACATTCTGCAGTTCAAGGTCCTGCGCCAGTCGGCTTGTTATTTGTGGGAAAAATAACACCCATTAAAGATGTCAGTGGTTGAAGAGCTGTCAGGAGCCAGACGTAACAGTCTGTCTGGCCTGTCTGTGTGTGTGTGTGTGTGTGTGTGTGTGTGCCTGTCTATGTGCTTTATTGCAGATTGTGGTGGGCTGTGAAGCGGACACATGTGAAGACCATCACTCTGTACTTTTACAATACAGGAAGGATGCCAGGTTTGTGTGTGTGTGTGTACAGTATGTGTGTGTGTGTGTGTGTGTGTGTGTGTGTGTGTGTGTGTGTGTGTGTGTGTGTGTGTGTGTGTGTGTGTGTGTGTGTGTGTGCAGCGTGTGTGTGTGTGTGCGTGTGTGCGTGTGTGTCTATGTGAGTTGTGTGTGTGTGTTGTGTGTGAGTGTGTGTCTGTGTGTGTATGTGTGTGTGTAAGTGTGTATGTGTATATTTTTTGTGAAAAATGAAAGCAAACTGAAAATATACCCTGTCAGACGTTGCCTCACTCGTTGTTTTTGGCCTGTTCACTTTTCCCTCTGTCTCTGTGGACACAGGTCAGACTCATGGCAGTTGGTACAGTCCGCATGCCTCCCCTCCTCTGTCAACAACGTGGGCTGCTCCCCCTTCCAGTTCCATGAGGCCACCATCTACAGCCCAGTCAACAGCTCAGTGTGGACCAGGGTCACCGTCCAGCTCCCTGACCATGTGTCCTCCGGGTAATGTCTCTCTTCTCTCTCTCTCTCTCTCTCTCTCTCTCTCTCTCTCTCTCTCTCTCTCTCTCTCTCTATCAGTTCTCTCTCTCTCTCTTTTCTCTCTCTCTCTCTCTCTCTCTATCAGTTCTCTCTTTCTCTCTCTATCAGTTCTCTCTCTCTCTCTTTCTCTCTCTCTCTATCAGTTCTCTCTCTCTCTCTCAGTTGTATTATCTTGCGGTTCTTCTCCTCTCAGAGCAACGCAGTTCCGTTGGATCCAGAAGGAGGGCGCTGGTGAGCGACATGGCTGGGGAGTGGACCATGTCTACATTGGCGAGGCCTGCCCAAACCTCTGCAGCGGGCATGGGTACTGCACGACCGGAGCTGTCTGCATCTGTGACGAAGGCCATCAGGGTGGGCAGCTCACATTACAGTTTGCCCAGTTGAGAACCATCCATAGACTAGCATCAAAATTGGCTGCCAATGCCTTGCTGTTGCTACTGGAATGACCGTTTCACTCTTTTCTGAGTATCACACTCATTTATAGTATAGTACAGTGTATAGTGTATAGTATAGTCTATAGTGCATAGTATAGTATAGTATAGTATAGTCTATAGTGTATAGTATAGTATAGTGTATAGTGTATAGTGTATAGTATCTTTGTACCTTCCTAACTCTCTCCTTCTCTCTGTACCTTCCTAACTCTCTCTCTCTCTCTCTCTCTCTCTCTCTCTCTCTCTCTCTCTCTCTCTCTCTCTCTCTCTGCTTCCTCCTAACTCTGCGTCCCAGGTGACGACTGCTCGCTGTCCAGCACGGACCTGCCCAGCTCGGTGA
>NC_063199.1:23252607-23262058 GCF_017589495.1 Alosa alosa
TAGGGCAGTCTGTGGTCAGTGTTGCTAGGGGCTGTGGACAGTGTTGCTAGGGGCTTTGTCAGGGATGACTCATAAGAATCTTCTCTTATTCTCACAGCTACACTAAGCTTTAAGTGCTTGGGGGTGAAATTTGTCCTGGGATTACATCATTTGATGTGTGTTAGCCTCCAGTGACTTCTAAAAAAAATTTTTTTTTAATTTATTTCTAATTTTAAAACAGATGACTAAGCAGGCAGGCAAGTTTTTGTTGCCATGGGTTACGTAAGGAAAAGAGAGGCAGTAGGCCTATAACATCCTTAGCAAGAACTGAAGGACTGCAGATAGAAGGACAGTGAACATGTCTAGCTATCCAGAATCAGGTTGCAGTCTCACTAGAGGTCTGCTGCTTCCTTTTTTATGTTTCAATTGATGTAATACACAGTGCACAGACTTAACTTCAATATACAGTAACACAACAGTATTTAGAGGATATTTTTACGGATTTGTTTTTACGATTCATACATATTTCAATGGCACCCTGGTCTGTGTTTGTGCTTTCTGTGGAGTTTCCTATTATTGTTATTATCAATGTTTGCGTTCAGTTTGATGTCAGTGTGGTTATTATTTGGTTGCTTTGTGTTGTTATGATTGGTGTAGAAAGCTTTTCGTCATTGCAATTGACATTGCAGTTAACAGTGATAGCTAAGGCAGTAATTGCAATGACCATTTTAATTTTCTCAGTGCATTGAGGTCACTAAAAACAAGCCCATAGCTGTTGTAGTAAAGCACAACAGAGCTTCCATTCAGACACTTACACATTGAGACTAATGTCAGTCATGGCCTGGCATATCAGACTGCGTGGGTTTGCGTCGTCCATCCATCTCCATGAGTAGTGGTCACTTCAGCACACACTGGGGGGGACGTATCTCTTTGAGCTGTCCCTCTGCAGTGACACGCCCGCAGCACATAGTGCCAATGTAACTGGGCCGCCTTTCACCACTAACAGCCACGTTACCTGCCAATGCCTAATCAATCATCTGTAGCACACGCAAAACATCGGAACATCACTAGGACCCTTTGCATGGCTTTAATCTCCCAGCTGATTCATATCCCAAGCCAAGCCTCTCCTCTGAAGGGATCCATGGCTGCTCTGAGCACCATGGGGGAGCTTGGCGGAGGCTTTGCCATTGTCCTTCCCCTCAGAGAGAGGTCATTCAAGAACCAAAAGTATGGGCAGAACCCCCCCGCCCCAACACCAGCCTTCCCCAGAACATCTCCATGCCCCCACCATCTGTGTCCTCCGCCCCAAACCCCCACCCACCCCTCCCGCTTTGCAGAGGCCCACATGCCTGCCCTGGCTGCACACCTGGCTCACTGGCACCGCCCTGTTGGATGGAAGAGGCAATGACAGGCTAAGCAAGAGCGAATCTCACCGTTTTTTTTGTCTTGTTCTACCGTTCCACTACTTGTTTTGTCCCTGGTGTCTTTTGTGTTCCAAGCCCAGCGTCTTTTTCTGTGTTTGTTCTGTTTGGTCCTGTTGTGTTTGTCCCCTTTCCTGACCCCTGAATGATGGCTTCAACGTGAACTCTGACCTCAAACACTCAGAGACCAAAATCAGAGTTCAGCAGAAAACTACAGAAAGTCTTTGAGATGACAGAGCTGTCCAATGTCTTTGTGCTTTGTGTTTGGTGTGTTGTTCTGTTTGCCTGCTGTCTGCTTTAGCCATTGAGAAGATGTAGTGCACAAAATGACCTCTTTTGACACACAGGGCCAACATCAATCAAATATAGGGGAAGATGAAAGCTGAAAGCATATGTCAACTATGCATGAAGTCATAAAAGGCAGTTGTAGAGCATTAGTCACCTATTTGGAACCAAGTCAGTTGTTTGACTTCAAGTCAGATTCCAATATAACCAGACATAATGTGAGTGTTTGAGGTTGGAGTGAAATGGCCTGCTGGCTGCTGGCATGGGGTTTTAGAGGCTTAGTTAGCGTCTGTGTGTAGAGTAGTGTGTATCTGTGAGTGACTGAGAGCGTGCATGACTCCTGACTCCAGGTTGTCATGGCTCTGACGGGTAACCATGTGTTGTGTCCTCTCCTCCTCCTCCTCCTCCTCCTCCTCCTGCCCTCTCCCTCTCACCCCACCTCTCTCTCCCTGCCAGCACCCGCAAACAGAACTACATGATGAACTTTGCCAGGCAGACCGGACTCCGTCACTACTACAACCGGAAGAGGCGGGCACTGCGGCAGCGCGCCTAGAACCCAATAGGTCAACAGCAAGGTTCTGACCTGCCAATCACACATAAACCTGCACACCACATCTTTTCCTTGTTGACATAGCAACTACGCCCTGTCGAATCCCACCCTCCAGTGGATTCCAGTCAGCCTTAGACCATCCCACCCTCTCTTTGACAGACACATGGGCCATCCAATCCGTTTTTTCAGCTGCAGCCAATCAAAGCCTTCTAAAGGAGGTTCACAGGAAGGAGAAGAGCAACAACAGAAGTGGCCATTTTGTTTACCTTGTTCATGGACTCTCGAGTTTGTTTTTTATTGATTATTGCTGTTGATATTTTTATTTCTCCTGTTCAAGTTGTGATAATGCCCCCATCTCCTGGCTCTGTCCCTCTCACCCTTCCTCCTAACACACTGTGAAGTTCTATGATATCACTGGTCATGGTGATGATGAAGATGATGACGATTATGATGATGATGATGATGATGATGATGATAGTTATGATGAAGAGGAGGGTGATAGTTATGATGAAGAGGAGGATGTGGCTGTGGAGTTTTGACTGAGCTGGAGCAGACATCTCCAGCAGTCTGATCCCGGGGCCCAGAGGAAGTGAAAGACCATGGCAAAGTGTTGAAGCAGTGTTGAAGAAGGATACCAGTGATGAAGATGTGTTGAAGAAGGATACCAGTGATGAAGATGCTATAAAGAGTACTGTGTTTCTTGCTGTTCTGTGTGTCTGTGGATTATTTTTTGTGATGAGTTGACTGTGGTGTTGCGTTCATTCGTTGATTAGTTTTATACTAATTCTGATACTTTTGGGGTTTGTTTACTTTCTATCGTTTATCCGGGATGGATGAATGAGGGCCGAGGGGAAGCCCACGCCTCGGGAGCGTTAAGAAGGAAGGAACGAAATACAGGGGGGACAAAAAAAGAAGAAAAAAAACACAAAAATAAAGACTGATCAATGATTTTTTTTTTTGTTGGTTTTTATTATTTTTTATATATGTTGGTTCCCAAAATACAGATATTTATGGTAAATGGTTCTCCATGTAACCTATTTAAGATGCACTGTGTGTGACATGTCTGTTATTTTCTAGTGTTAAGTTATTAGGCAGTCGAGTCCGACTCTCCGACTGCAGTGAGCAACCCAACCCACCCCACCCCGCCCCACCCCATCCACCTCCTGCCCCGCCAGCCCCCTACTCTTCTCTTGTGATGTTACCTCCTCTCCCATGTGCCCCTGCCCCTGCCCCTCTCCCCTTCTGCCCCTCTCTGTTAAGTTCTGGTACCTGGAGGTGAGGACTGCCCTGTTAGTGTTGTTTTTTGAAGTCTGTGTAACATGGACCCGCCCCTCTCAGTGTAGCTCCAGTATAGCACTCTCCTGTATATATATGTATATCCACCATGGGAAGACCCAGCCGCCTTATTAAAAGGGAAATAAAGAACTGTCCAAACCTCCAAATCACCTGACCCCGTGTTTCTTTGTGTGACTGTTATGGCTAGAAAGGCCAGTCGGTGTGTTGATAAGATTAAACTCATGTACACAATACTGTGATAAAAATATTTATTTTATTTTAAGAAAAGAGGAAAAGGGAAATAGCACTGTAAAAGCAACATTTGTGTTTACTGATAAGGAACAGTTGTTTGACTGGCCCTCACGTCACATTAAAATATTACAACTGTTTACGTAACAAGACATACTGTAACTGTTTACATAAACATGAAGTTTGATCTAAACCAGCAAACATTCTGTCCGGGGGAATTTCTCCCCTGTAGTCCAGACTAGTATCCAAACCTGATCACATCAGTCAGTGTCCATACTAATCTCATGGCACGCTCAGCAGCTTTGGCCAGGGCCTTAGTTAGAGCCACCAGTTGCTCAGTGATGCCACAGCTCCCACCATTAAGCCCAGGAGGGGCCAGGATGCTGTGGGACGCCAGCCAGAGTTGCAGTAGTTCCAGTCGCAGCATGAGAAGGTCATGCTCACGTTATGGTAGCGGTAGCTTATATACCGTCTCATGTGGCAGTTCTTTTCCGACAGGCAGCCTTTATTGAAGTAGGCTAAGTATTGCCCATATTGGCCACTTCCTTTGGCGCAGACGTTCCCAGCAGGGCAACTAGACAGGACAGGCAGGCACGCACTCATGGCAGGCATCATCGGGCAGTAAAAGCACCACACATTGGCACCATGGAGAGGACCAGGCAACAGCAACAGGAGAACAGCGAGCTGAAAGCCAGCTCCAAACGCAGACACGCGCACACCTGTTTGAATGGGGCGTCTCATTTTGTGCCCAAAGAGCAAAAATAACGTTTCTAGTCCTGTTTTAAAGCTGGCAGTTGAAACCACACTTCACCACTTCTGAGGGAGATGGATTGTCTAGTAGCTGGAAGGCCCAGTCATTCTTCCCTGATTACAACCCAGACTGTATCAGATGGCATCTGAGGTCGTCGCCTGGTAATCAATCAGTGAGCAGCTGACCAGATCCACCTCTTAAGTGCACAGATGCGGAGATCAGCCTCTAATTGTGTGCAGCTGCAGGTTGCAATTAGTTTGGAGGTTTGTTCAACCAAAGTCCTTTTAGGCAAGTCCCTCCACTCAGCGGCCATATAGCAACGCTTTTTGGGCACTCATCAGGCATCCTATTCAGCAGAAATGCACGTGCAAGGCCTCACGACACCAATCTTGCTCCAGCGGCGAGTTCACAACACATGATTGGAAAGATGTCTTCACAACACACCACATGACTCAATGTATTCACATGTCGACGTTTTGCCGAGGAAGGGGTGGGATATGTGTAGACAACGGCCGTATTGGCGTTACAAACTAACCCCATGCATTTCTATGGAGGATTGTTTGAGTGCTGTCTCCTCATTAAAAAGTCTCTGGTTCAACTGCCAAAGACCCCAACCAGAGACTTTCTAATGAGGAGACACAGCACTCAAAAAATCCTCCATAGAAATGCATGGGGTTAGTTTGTAACGCCAATACGGCCGTTGTCCGCGGCAATGTGAATACATTGAGCCAATTATGTGCTGTATTGTGAATACATTGAGCCAATAATGTGCTGTGTTGTGAAGACATCGTGCCAATCATGTGTTGTGAACTCGCCGCAAGATTGGTGTCGTGAGGCCTTGCGCACGCGCATTTCTGCCGAAACAGATGCCCGATGAATGCCCAAAAAGCATTGCAATATGGCTGCCGAGTGGAGGGACTTGTCTAAAAGGACTTTGCCCCAATCACTTGACTGAACCAGACTGCTGACTAATGGAAGTCTAATATACAATATAAAAAATAATGACAACAATATACAAACATTCTGGGAGTTTTAAAAACATAAGATTATTTACAAACTGATTTCCTCTGAAAGAACCCTGTTTTGGCAGGAAAAAAACTTGATTCAAACAATTACATTCAAACAAGTGTTTTTTATTAGCAGGGTTTAAAGCTCCTGGCTGCAGAACATGTTCGGAGGACCCAGGAGAGTTACATGCCAGATGCACTCTCCAGCTCCTGTGCTCCAGAGAAACACACACACACACACACACACACACACACACACACACCTCCTTCAGAGACTCTTTACAGTTTTTTTTCTGGACAGGGAAAAAGAGTCAGTGGTAAATGGACACTTTCCCATATGATTGTCATCCATATAAAACAGTCCAGGGCACCTCCTTATACACCATCCGATGTCGGAGAGGTGGTCTTCTCAGAGCAGAGGTCAGGGGTGGGGGTGGTGCTGGCCTCCACTGGGCCTAGGGTGACCCCAAGCAGCTTCACAACCGCCGTCTCCGGGCTGGGCGGCTGGTTGCAGCGTTCTCTACAGCAGCAGGTGAAGGTGAGATTGATGCTGATGACTCGGTACGTGACCATCTTGAACGAGCCGCAGTACTGCCGCGCCACGCATCCCTGAGAGGAGAGCACATGCACACCGCCATAGCGCCCCCTGGCTGCGAAGCAGCGCTGGTCCGACAGGCATTGAGTGGTGGAGTTGATGGAGGGTTTGCCTCTGTCCTGCAGGGGGCTGAAGTTACACTCCAGAACCCCCGAGGCTAACCAGAAAAGGGTGAGACACCAGAACACACACACTGCAGCCCTGTGAAGGACCTGTGCGATGGAAGATCTGAAAACATAGCAAAAAATACAGGCGTGTTTCTTTGAAACAAGGTTGAAGGTTTAGTGAACATTGGATTGAAATCGTCATGGGTTTCAGGCCATCTATTCAAGATAACTATTTTTTTAGCAGTACACAGCAAAGGCTTTAGACACATTTGGTTACCAATTAAGCACTGATGGTTTCTGAGTACAGATTCAGACCACAGTTCCTCACCTGTGCATTTCCATGGCTTGTCGTGGTCTTGGTCTTACCTTACAAAAACTGGAACCAAATTGGGGTTCTTGTACCAATTAAGAAAATGCATGCAGGATTCATTTGCTGATTTGATTGGATGAAGCCTAATTCCCAGAAGAGATCTGTGAGCATGCGATTGGTCAAAGGTAGTATATGATCATAATGATGCTCAGGTGTACGTCTTCGTTTGAGTCAGGTATTCAAAAAGCCCAAACCAAACCAAAAACATTCTATTTAGCTGGTTTGACAATGTCATTGGCATGTAACATGGGAGGCTGCTATATAATATATGTTTTGTTCAGGCAAGTTAATGTATTCATATAAGTAGCCAAATGCCTAGTAAGCTTCAGTTCTGGACATATTTACATGGCAGCTGTAATGAGTTTTAGAATTTGTATTTGTTTAACCCTTTAAGCACCATAGCAGCTACATGTTCTATTACAGTTTTTCTCAGTCGCTTTGGTACATTTCTCGAATCATCCTCAACATTTGCAAAACAGTAAGTGCATTTCTCCAAAAAGCCACTCTCTTGCTCAAAATCCATAGTTCATCTCTCAAAATTACTTGTGTCAATGAACATGTCAGTGCCATCAGAATTAAAAGTCATTGTGTATGGATAAGACAGTCAAATTACTTAGTGATGTTGTCAATATAACAGTGTACTCTGGAGGGATGTTCTGATGTAAACTATGGCTAAATTATTGTAAATTGTAGGTTACACCTTAGTGTATGCGGGAGTTTGATTGCAAGAGACTGGACAAGATTCACATTTACCCTTTTACTGTTTGTACTGTCATTTGTTGACAGACTATGTCATTGCAATACACAAAAGAAAAGACAACGCTGCATAGCACAAAGAAAAACAAAGAAAATAAAGTAGAAATGCAAACATAGGACAATCTCCTTAGGGAAAACTGTGCATGCAGTGCTGTAGGAATTACAGTGCAGTCTTCCTACGCCTCCTGACATTCCTGTCTGTTGGGCCACAAATTCTCATCCACATCACAACGAATAACATCTTACTTGACATATTTTAACAACTTGTTCAACCATTTTGCATGTAAAGACTTGAGCTATGAACTAATGCCTAAATGCAGCAGAGAATTTTACATAATCATTTGCACGGATGTATCAAAGCATTTGCAACTTGTTCAAAGAAATGAGAAATTGCTTTTTTGATGTGCACAAGTGACACAATGATGTGAAGATTGAACAGGTAGTAGTGATGGGGACGAGACTGCCCGAGTCGAGACCGAGTCTTTAAAGGGTCAAGATCGAGACCGTTGGTTTTTTAATGCAGCCGAGACCGAGTCAAGACCGAGTCTTTAAGGAGTCAAGACGGCATTGAGGCCAAACAAAACAAGAGTTTTCATTATTATGACCGCCGCTAGCGAAGCGGCCATATAGGGATTGTCAAAGTTTTTTTTTTTTGGTTCCCCCCATGGATTTTTGTGAATGAAGAAACATTCACAAAAATCCATGACATGACCTCTCCTTGATAGCTGTTGAAAACTGCATGGAACTGACAGGGATTGTTTTTTTTAATAATAAATAAATAAATACATTATGCTGCTACCTTCTGCTCTTCCCAAATACAATGTAGCCTACAGGTGTACCTTTCATCAGTCCAGTTGCAATGGATGGACTGTGATGAACTGCCCTACTTGTGATTGTTTAGATATTTTAAAGGTTTTATAACAATGCTACAATTTTTTTGGCAAGTGCTACAAATCTATTCACCTTTGCAGCGCCAGTAGGCTACTTTGTGTGCGGCCCGCAAACACACATTCCAAACAAGCATACACAAAAGTTTCAAGAGTGGGGGATGGAGTTAGCCTGGCGGGCCATCCTATATCATTGAAATGTATAGTCTGGAATCGAACCATTCACCTCGCTTAATCCAAGGGGCGGGCAGAGAATTGTCTTTCAAACTGCCTAGGCATGCAATAGGCCAGCGCTTCGGTAACCATATCCGTTATCCGGGTCGGCAAAACGGCAAATACATCCTTCTTCGAAAGTAATGACTTAAGTGCATTGTGTTGCTCAACTTTCAAAGAAAAGCACAAGTCCAACTCCTCCAAAGTTGACGGCAACGCCGATTCAAACAACCGCTCTTCGTTCGCCATAGCCACCTTCCTTATTGTTCACAGTCGCAGGGACTGTCGTTATCCTGTTAAGCCCGCCTTAAGACTCTCTAACAAAATAGAGCGCTGTGATTGGATGAAGTCCACGGCGTCAGCCAATAGAAATCCCTATGGTTTGATACTAGACGTACAGGCTGAGCAAATTAATTTGCCGCCGCTAGGGTGCGTCTAGATTTCTAGGCTAGGATGGAGTAGAAGATGGAGACAAATTCCTTAATATGATTTATTTTCGCGGAATGGATGTACAAGACTGAGCGGCGGTCATATTTTGTACCGCTATGCGGTACATCTAGTTTACTTACATTTTACATCACCCAAGTATTATATTCAAAAGTTAAATTCCCAAAGGGTAGAGTGGGGACTGTTGGCTATAGGAGCAGTCTAGCACACATTTGTCTACCAAACTTCTTTTATGAACAATACTTTAAGACTAAACTCAGCTGGAGCCATCATGCCATACAAAGTTTTGTATGGCATGATGTCAACATTTCATTAAAGTTAAAGGTGTTGAATTGTGGTTCAGCATAGCACCATGGGATATAATTTAACGCCAGTCAATATTATAATTCTTATTAAAATAAGAATATCTAATATTACTATGAAATATACACAGTTACAAAAAATGGGGGGGGGGGAGGACTCGTGGTCTCGCTCTAAAATTACAAGTCCACCTCCTTCCAATGTAGGTCAAGACCAAGTATTTTTGCTTTCAATTCCGAGACAAGACCGAGTAAGCAAA